>NW_027497536.1:0-172438 GCF_021521415.1 Bidens hawaiensis | reverse complement strand
GAAACACGTGAAGGAGCAACATATGTGTTTTCTCGAATTACGCCTCCTACTACATGAACTGATGCCATGAACCCTGGAGGTTTTACCTTGGGTGGTTCAACGGCTCGGGGGTTGTTTGCTCAGCAAGAAAGTGTCACTCCGGTGAACACTAATAACGTAGTTACACCAGTTACCGACTTGGGGCACGTCACAGCTCTAGGCGGTTCTAACTTGAGAAATCTAGAACGTGTTGCAAGGGAAGTCCACCGAACTCAATCGGAGTTAGGTTTGGAAGAAGACTCCAGTGACTCTAATCCAAGAAGAGCTCACAGTCATAGCCTCAGGACTAAAGAAACTTTGTCTCCAGACGTGTGGCTTCGTGTTCAACAAGAAAGTCTGAAAGCTGAATATGAACGTCGGTCCGGAAAGAGCATTTCCATGGCCGTACCCTGACGTATGATGAGCCTCCCAGGAGGTCTATTTCTCCTCCCATAAGGGGAAGCCACATCCAGTACAGTTTCCCACCGGAACGGAACATGAGCGCAACCCGAAGGTTACATCCTCAGTCCCCGCATAAATATGCGGGTACCATCCTATGAAGACGAAATAGATGGGTACGACTCATCTTATTGTCCGGATGGTAGTTTTTACAGCGGGGATAGCCGCCTTCCTTCATATGGAGGGGTTAGTTATCCGTGACCAGTTGTACGCCAAGCGGAGTATTGTAGCGATGCTGAATATAATTTTTCAAAACCATACTATCCGGAGTCTTTTGCAGAAAAGTCAAAGTTTATTCCAAGCATTGCACAAGCTTCGTTCCCGATAAACGCGAAGATTCCGACGTCGGTTGGAACATATAACGGGATGACAGACCCCCAGCAATCATTTGTTGAGATTGGTGGCAGTCGGATGTGTCAGCGGTTGGACTCTTCCGTACTGGTGTCACATGTTTGCACTAACACTCACGGGAGCTGCCCGAGAGTGGTTTGAGAAGTTGCCTGCTAGACAAATCAAAAGTTGGAATGATTTCATAGCAAAATTCTCCCAGCACTTTAGTCAGCAAAAGCAACATACCCGTGATCCTTCAGAAATACTGGATATTACAAGACGACATAATGAGTCTATTGAAGACTTCATTACTTGTTTCACAAACGAGAGCCTTAATATCGGAGGAGTAAGCGAGGATATGTTAAGAGGAGCATTCTGTAAGAACGTCCATTGTGATGACTTAATCCATACACTTACCGGGAGAGACGGAATGCTTGAATCATGGGATGAAATCATGAAAGCATCAAAGTTGTACGCAAGAACTGAAAAAACTTTGAGCTCTAGTAGTCAAAAACAATCACCAAGGTGGAGTTTCAAACTCCGAGACCGAACAAGCAAGCTAAGGGACCCGATATGGTCAAGACTCCAACCAAGTGCGGAAGCATCTAAGCCCTTTGATGCAAGGTCTTTGATCAGCAACAAAGGTAAACGCAATTTTTCAGCTCGTTCCACCAACAGTTGGACCCAGTTATCAAAAACCCCTTCAGAAATTCTCACCACTGAGAATTTGACTTTCCGGAAGCCTCAACAATACCAAAAAAATCATTCCTTAATAACAAGAAACACTGCTCATACCATAACAATATTGGACACAACACGAATGAGTGTGTGGCCCTCAGAAATGAAATTGAAGCAGCTGTTAAGAATGGTAAACTCGAACAACTGGTTAAAGGCACAAGGGCAGAGACTAGCAAGCCTCCCGCAAGGGATAACCAAGGTCAGCAAAAAGACAAATCAAAGATCAAAATGTCCACATGATTCAAGGAGACATTCGGGTAAAGGGAAACGAAGAAATTGTTCGGAGGAAGAGTGGAAAAGTGAGCCGGTAATCTTTCCTCGGATCAAAGGTGGTCCGTGTAACAAAACCCGCTGATAATAACTGCTGAGTTCGGACACTAACCGGTCACAGTATGTGTTTTTTGACACGGGCAGTACTTCCGACATCATGTACGAACAATGTTTTGAACAATTGGATGAGGAAGACAAGGAAAGATTACAGCCAATTCATGCTCCCGTCTCAGGTTTCGGGGGAGAGATAATGCACCCGCGCGGGGTGATATCATTCCTGGTAACACTAAGTGACAGGACACATTCAAGAACAGAGGAAGTTGAATTTTTGGTTCTACCAGCAACTTCTAAACATGACATTATCCTAGGACGAGAAGCAATTGGAGACTTCAATGCCCATTCGTCCACAGCCCATGGCGCAGTAGGAGTTCCTACTCACACCGGCGTGGCAATAATCACGTGAACCGACATTGTTTTACAACTGAAAGTTCAAGACCAAGCAAGGTCCCAAGACAAGCTCAGAGGGCTGAACCAGAGAAATGGATCCTCAATAAAAAGTTTCCGGACCAAACCGTGATAATTGGTCCGTCCATTTCCGAAATCGTCCGAACCTTTCTGAAACAACTATTGGTCAAAAACATCAACATTTTTGCTTGGCAGCCCGCGGGACATGACCGGTATCCCGCGGAGCATTTCAGGACACAAGTTGAAGGTGAATCCATTAATCACCCCAATTGGGCAAAAGAAGAGAAAGATGGGCCCGGAACAAACGAAGGCCATGAATGAACAAGTGCAAGATCTTCTTCATGCTGGGATTATAAGAGAGATCAAATACCAAACATGGGTAGCTAACCCAGTAATCGTCCCAAAAGGCAACGAAACGTGGAGGATGTGTATAGATTATAAAGATTTAAACAAAGCATGTCCGAAAGATTGTTACCCACTTCCGGAGATCGACCTGAAGGTAGACACTGTGGCCCCCATTCAAATTCAAATGCTTCCTCGATTCCTATAAAGGGTATCATCAAATCCATATGGCAGCTGGTGACGAGGACAAGACAACGTTCCGCACTGACCAAGGAACATTCTGTTATAGAATGATGCCTCTCGGGTTAAAGAATGCGGGAGCCACATACCAACGACTAATGGATCAGGCTTTCAAAAGACAAATAAGTCGGAAACTGGATGTCTATATGGATGATTTGGTAATCAAGAGCACTGAAGAGGATCAAATGTTGAGGGACATAGAGGAAACTTTTGAAACTCTGAGAAGCATCAACATGAAACTCAACCCAGCAAAGTGCTCCTTCGGGATGGAGGAAGGGAATTTCCTCAGGGTAATCGTTACAGACATGGGCTTTAAAGCCAACCCAGACAAGGTTCAAGCAATAGCCCGTATGCCATCCCCTGAATCTCTCAAACAAGTTCAAACACTCAACGGCAGATTAGTAGCATAAATAGGTTTTTGGCAAACCACGCTGCTAAATCTTACCCGTTCATCTCAACATTAAGGAATTGCCTCAAAAAGGCACAGTTCAGGTGGACTTTGGAAGCCAAACAAGCATTAAGTCAAGAAGTGTTTAATGGAATTACCCGCACTTACTGCTCCGCACGCGGGTGAACCATTAACACTATATATGTCAGCATCCGACATTGTCGTGGGAGCGGTCCTACTGACAGATAGGAAAAATGTTCAGACACCAATCTACTACGTCAGTAGAACGCTATCAGACCCGGAAACAAGATATTCGATGTTGGAAAAGCTGGTTTTGGCATTGGTTTATGCCGCCAGAAGGCTCCGCAGATATTTCCAGGGCCACCCTATCAATGTATTAACCGGATACAAACTCAAGAACGTGTTGAGTAAACCTGAGTTGTCCGGACGACAGGCAAAGTGGGCTATTGAATTAGGTGAACACTCGATTAAATATAAGCCCAAACCAGCGATCAAGGGGCAGATACTCGCGGACTTCGTCACAGAGGTTACGCAGTACAAAGAGCAAGAATGTTTAATCGAACAACAACCCCAAGCACCTCCGGAACAAGGACAAATTTGGTCATTATTCATGGACGGAGCTTGAAACACAGAAGGGCTGGGTGCATGTTTAAGTCTAGTTAACCCTGAGGGGCATGAATTTACGTACACCATCAAGTTGGACTTCAAAAGTACGAACAATGAGGCGGAATATGAAGCCTTCCTGGCTGGACTGCGGATAGCAAAAAAGCTTGGGGTGAAACATTTAGAAGCTCGGGTGGATTCTATGCTAATTGCGGGACAAATAAACGGGACATACGAAGCCAAAAACGATGTCATGGCTTCTTATTTGTCACAAGAAAGGGTCTTGATTCGCTAGTTTTCTTCCTTCAACATTGTCCACATTAAGAGAAGCGAGAACAAATCGGCGGACGCTCTTAGCAAACTGGCTTCAACGAATTTTGACCATATCGCCAAAGATATTCGTGTAGGAGTTCTAAACCATCCATCAGTTCCACAAAATCAAGTCCCAGTAATTCAAACTGGTGTCGAGTCTTGGATGTCACCCATTGTAGCTTACCTATCTTCCGGAGCACTACCAGCAGGAAAGGCTGAGGCTCGGAAGATTAAACACAAAGCTCTGAATTACCAGTTGACTGAAGGTATCTTATACCGGAGCTCATTTCTTGGTCCACTATTGCGCTGTGTAGACGCGGAAGACCCAAATTACCTAATCAGAGAAATCCATGAAGGCATTTGCGGATTACACGCGGGACCAAGGATGACGGTTGCAAAGATTATGAACGCAGGGTATTATTGGCCCGGCATGCATTTAGATGTTGTGCAAGAAATCAGAAAGTGTGACTCATGCCAGCGTCATACCCCCAACACCCTGCGTCCAAAGAACGAGTTGATTCCAGTAACATCTTCCTGGCCATTCCAAAAATGGGCTATTGATATCATGGGACCTTTCCCAGAAGCCCCGGGACGAGTCAAATTCTTGATAGTGGCCATTGATTACTTCACCAAGTGGGTGGAAGCCAAACCAGTAGCATCAATCACGGCTTCAAGCGTGAAAAAATTCCTTTGGGAATTCATCATTTGCCGGTTTGGTCTCCCACAAGAATTGGTAAGTGATAATGGGGCTCAATTTGCTAATAGCGGACTACAGGAATGGCTGAAAGAGCTTCAAGTCATTCAAACCTTCACATCTGTAGCTCATCCGCAAGCAAATGGTCAGGTCGAAAGGACCAACCGAACTATCAAGGAAGGGATCAAGGCAAGGCTAGGGACGAAATGAACGGTTTGGGTGGATGAATTGCCTCATGTACTCTGGGCCTTCCGCACCCAAAAGAACTCAGTAATTTGGAGACACCCTTTAGCCTAACCTATGCCACTGAAGCCATGATCGCCGCGGAGATCGGAATTCCGTCCGCAAGGGTTCTACTGATTGATGATAATGATCACGAACTTAGGATGAATCTCGATTTACTGGAAGAAAGAAGAGAATTAGCATCGATCCGCGAGCACAATTACAAGTGACAGCTTCAGAAGTACTGCAACTCGCGGGTCCAGTCATGCGAATTCGATGCGGCAGACTTTGTCTTCCGCAACAACGAGGCTTCCGGTCAGGAGCCTCCAGGCAAGTTAGCCCCAACTTTGGAGGGACCTTATAGAACCAAACAAGCATTATCCAAAGGTGCCTACAAGTTAGAGAAGTTAGATGGAACTGAAATCCCTCGAACTTGGAACGTAGCACAGTTAAAGAAATATTATATGTAGCAACTTCATTTGCTCCTTTGTTTTTGGCCTGCGTGTCCACATAGACTATCAAGCTATGCAATTTCTTTTATTGTAAGATGGCTTACGCCCAACGATCGGAAAATGTTCAGTTAATTCAATGTTGAGTTGTAATCTTTTATTGACAAAAACGAAGTTCCGGGTAGACACTTTTATTATGGAACATAAGACAAAGTGCACCGGAAGGAAGAAAGACTTCTTATTAAACAGTCAAAAGAGATTACAAGGAAAAGAAGTATTTAAAATAATGATATATATACTTATGGAGCGACGTCTTCATCCTCCGCGGTGTCATCGGCCTCATCTTCTTCGTCCTCATCAAGATCCAATAGTTCTTTTAATTGATCTATGGCATCTTCCTTGTCCGCAAGTTCCGATATATGGTCAGAAAGAGAAAACTTCAGGGTATCAAACTCCTTGGTCTTCTCAATAAGGATAGAGGCGGTATCCTTATCGGCAAACGCATATTCGTGCGGAAGCCGGGAGGCTGAGCCAAACTCATATCCTTCTTCAAAGCCCATTTTGCGACCAGCTTACTCGGAGGCACGAAGAGGCACCGCAACACAATTCCCAAGATCATCACTATTCCGGACGTTAGTAATAACCTGTTAAATCATACAAGCATAAGTAAGCACATATTAACCCGAATCACTTGTATTAATAATAAGACTCGATACCTTGGGAATCGTTGTCGTTAAGAGCCATTTTTTATCCGTCTGAGCCCGGATAAGATCCATTTTATGACCAGCACATTCCAGAGCTTGGTCTCGATTCTTGACATTCAGGTCGGACAAGCGTTGATCTTTGGCCACTGAGTCGGCTTGAAGGGTCTTAATAAGCTCAGCCTGATCATCCAGTTGTTTCTGGAGAGTAGTCTTAGCTTCTTCAGCAGCAAATTGTGCGACTTTCGCTACTTCCATAGCCCGATGACTATCTTGGGCGTCGGTCAGCGCTTTAAGAGCCTCTTTCTTGGCCCCAAGCTAATTCCGTTCGGTCTCCTCCAACTCATCATTCATAGCTAGCCAATCCCGGCGAAGTTCCTGGTTGGTAGACACAGCGTTCGCCACATGATAAGAGTTGGAGTCGAACAGCTCTTGGCGGATGCGGCGACGTTGTCGTTCCTTCTCTGCAGGAGAAAGACTTTCGTCGAGATATTCCTGGCAAACATCCGCATTACTCAGTACTGAGTTCCGCCGTAACGTCCATCGGGGATGATACGGAGCAGCATCCTCACCCACTTGAGAGGAGGAAGCCTGCCCCTCGCGTTTAAGCACACTGACTCCACCCTGATCTCCGAAGATATGCTCATGATGGGGTGGAGATGTGTGGAACCGATCAGCTTCACCAACCTCTTTGTCCTTAATTGGAGAAGATTCCGATAAATCGATCGGCTCTTGAACAGTGTTCATTGGTGAAGTGGGTGGAGTCGGGAGTTCGGTAGTAGCAGAATCCTTCAAACCTGAAATAAAAACCTTCAAGTTACCTAGAAGCGAGAGATTGAGGAATAATCGTAAGGGACCAAGT
Organism: Bidens hawaiensis; assembly: GCF_021521415.1. Classification (NCBI taxonomy): domain Eukaryota; kingdom Viridiplantae; phylum Streptophyta; class Magnoliopsida; order Asterales; family Asteraceae; genus Bidens; species Bidens hawaiensis. The sequence continues at coordinate 165,324 of NW_027497536.1, read as the reverse complement.
TCTACCTTTCGAAACATCACGGGCAGAAAGTTCCTGAAGACGAGTGCCCAGATCCAGGACATCAACCTTGGTCTTCTTCTTTTTCTTCTTCTTAGGCACGGCATCAGAAGCTTGTGCTTTCCGTTTACCGGCAGCCTTTGAAGCACCCGCTTCCGCAACCTGAGGTTCATCCTCAACAGATTGAGGACCACCTTCCTCACACGATGACGGATCGGTGATGGCCTTCAAATATTGCTTACGGGTCAAACCTACAAACGAATGCGAAAGGTTAGTAGCACCACTCGATAACCCTCCCTCGCAGAATGACGACTCCTCGCTAGATGAAAGTAGTACTATCACTCCGCTCGAAGTAGCGGCAATTATAGGTCAAGGTTGGGAAATACCTTCGCACTTTTTGACCAACTCCTCACCTTGAGCATACATCGCCTCAGAAACTATAGGCTCCGAGCTCAGGGTAGTGGAGCATAGGAAGTAAACTCGAGTGCGCTCCAAGAACGGTGTATCCCTTTGATCAATTTCGTGACGCACCATCATACCTCCCTTACGGTCCAAGAGAGTGTTGAATACAGAACATTCACCTACACGAGAAAACAACAAAGTTACCGCAAGGAAGGATACTGAGAACGAATTACCAACATACTTACGTCCACCGGTTCCCTCGTAATACGGTTCTAATTGAGGGAAATGCCAAAAACGGCTCATGTTCGCATGTACCATGGCACCTTCATGAATAGGACGCGTAGGTGTAGGCGTCTGGGTCAAAGTGTCGAACCACTTGTGCCCCGTGTATTCAATATCAGGAATCTCAGGAAGTGGATCTTCCGGCTTCCGTCGAGTCACTGTAAACGGGATGACATCTTCCCGAATCCAAAAGAACTTGGATTTCCATCCATGGATACTCCGGATCCATTCGAAGCCAATCGAACCTTTCCCGGTAGTAGCGAAGCCATACCACCTGTCACGATATGTCATCTTGTAGAAAATGGTTAACGTATTGACGGATGGCTCGTAATTGTGAGATTGGCAACAGAATTCGAAATGCCGAATCCGAAGCATCCCAAACGGGTGAATTTGGGATAAATGAAGTCCGTATTTTTTCATAACGGACCTTACGAATTTCGTCACGGGCAACCGGAAGTTACCCGTGGTAAAATGGTCAAGATATACTGCCATCTTCTTCAGAGGCGGTGCAGTCGCGATGGCTCCCTTTGCCGGACGTTCGGCTTCCCAGTCCGACGGAAAGCCATACACGTTCTTAACATCTTCGAAATCTTTTTCTTTAATGTCACATCCAACCTCATTAATAGAAGGAGGATTCTTCTTCTGAGCAGCCATCGAAATCGAAATATTTAAGACAGATATGAGAAAGTAGAATCCTCTGGTATGATTTAAGGGAAAAATATGTAAACAATAAGAATGGGTGGAGACATCAAGGCTTATTTATACTCATCGCAATTAATGCGACCGTCTGACTAACAGAGGAAAGAGAAAATAAGGGCCAGGGGATGATTGACATGTCTGGCGGGAAATTCGAAAAAGTGGTTACAGGCTGTCGAACAAACGTCTTATCAGCCCCCGCCTAGAATCTTCTCTCCGCCACGTCATCAGTACAATCAATTCAACTTGCACAAGTTCAAAGAGAAGATATTTCACAACGATATTATCAACCCAGGGAGTTCTTTTCATTAATATTCAAAATGGTGATTACAAAAACATGAAAAGAAAATTACAAGGTCAAGTTTTAATGACTACACCTATCCTATGGGTTCTAAGGCATCGTGTCTTCCGGAGCATTCTGGGCCGCATCATCTGCCTTGTCTTCACCAGAATGGTCATCATCAAACTCGTTATCAGATTCATCGTCAATATATACCGGCAGATGCCTCACACCATCCTCGGACAAGGCGAATTTCGGAAGCATATTCTGCAGCGGAAAGACAAGGCCATCGTACTCTTGAACCCGCATATCGAACTCTTGCTTCGCGTCAAGGCCATGAAGCGGGTGGCTCTCGATAGGTTGTCCGGATTGGGCAAATGCCAACCCTTCATTGAAGCCCTTTACCCGGCCAACGCCTTCCGAAGCAGTTGTTAAGTTCACGAAGCAATCGGTAAGCTCCGTGCTTCTCTTGATATAACGGATAACCTGTAAACAAGATTTCATCAGCACCATAGAATTAAACACGCAAAGAAATAAAAGGTGTGCAAGAAAAACATACAGAGTCAAGACCACGATCAAGGAAGTATTGCCTTTCCCGCTCAGCGCGCTCCGCCCTGCTACGAAGTTCCTGTAGCTCAGCAGAAGCGCGGTCGCCCGCTTCAGTGTGGGATTGTAAGAGAGAGTCATATGCAGACTGCATTTCAACGACAGTCTTATCTTTCATTTCAGATTGCTCCCCTTGCGATCTCAAAGCTTCCTCGAGTTCTTGAATCTGGACGCTTTGTTGGGACACTTCTTCCCGGGACTTCGCCAACTCGTCTGTCACACCCTCAAAAATCCACTAACGGAGTTTTACCATCAGAGGGTGTGAACTAACAGGTTCGGAATCATTAGTTATAATCAAACCATAAAAACGTTTAAATGAAAGTAAGTGCGGAAGCGTAAAAACCAAAAGACAAAAGTTGCGTCACGCAGGACAACTTAAAACCCAAGTAATAATAGTTAAAAACATGTTTGCATATCAGAATGTTCAAAAACCATGCATGATCCTATACCGCGCCCCCTCCTCGGCTACCTGAGTATAACATACAAAAAGTGTCAACACGGGGTTGGTGAGTTCACAAGTTTGTATAAAATAAAGCGTTTAGCGTTTTGCGTTCAGCGTTTTGCGTTTAGCGTTTTGCGTTCAGCGTTTTGCGTTTAGCGTTTTGCGTTCAGCGTTTTGCGTTACCAGATAGTGTTAAATCAATTATATATCTATAGGTAGCTAGCCTATAAAACAAGTATTACTAAGTGTTCGACACCGAAGCTGACTGTTTATCATTTGCCTTGCCACCAGGTCTATCCCGACCATGGTATGTGTTTAGCCAAGATTACACCCACTCGACCTCCAGTCGAGTTTAGCGTTGGGTGGGGTTTGTCAAACCCAGTAGTACTACTCAACAATGACTCGCTATTATCCAATATTAAACGGTTCGATGTGAATGAAGGACTTTAGTTATTGCGTTTGCCACTTAGTCTTTACAAGTGATATATAATTTATATTAACAAAATCTTAAATGCGTTTATCGGAGTATGTTATCTCCCCCAGGTGAAAAGCGTTTGAAAATAGTTTAGAGGGGTAAGTGAACTCACTATTTGCGAAGTATTCCCAAAATAATTCACCAAGATGCGCGTCACAGAAAAACTCTCTCTAGCGTTCTTCAAAGGCACCAATACAAGCAATAGGAAGGTAGGAGATGGCTAGAAACGGATATAGGATGCTTCAATTGTGAAAGACAAGATCAAAATCCAAGAGGTGTGTGTGTGTGTGTGTGAACCGATTGTGAGGAGGGGGGGTTTGGCCGTCGGTTTTGGGAAGAGGGAGAGGGAGGAGAGGTTAGGGTTTTATAACATTTTACACTTTAGTCCCTAAACTTCCAAATGTTACATCTCTAGCTTAATTAATTGGGTTCTTGTTTCTTGTTTAGCATTCCACATAATATAATCAAGTAACACATATGTCTAACACATAATTATCACATAATTATTGTTTTGACGTTTTTTTTTGTTTATTCACCAATCGTTTGCGTCAACTCGTTTGCGTTTCGGTGCAACTCTGGAAAGACTACACATGTAGTAAGTGTTAAGCGTCATTTAAACCCTAGTTTAAATGTAATGAGGTGTACGTTATAGATTCAGTGATCTTTAAGTTTGAATTGACGGAGTTGAGTTAACGGAGTTAACCTGAAATGGACGATTGTCACATCATTCCCATGTTAAAGAACATTCGTCCCGAAAATTTGAGTCAAGTCGTGATGAGTGTCTGAAAAAGTAAGAAAAATTTTCAGTTTGTCATATCATCCCCTAGTAGAAAGAAATTTCGTCCCGAAATTTAATTCATACCTCCGGTGATTTCTGACGGTTTGCCGAGTTTCGCGGTTTCCGATGTTTGGTCAGCCCTTCAAAAAGGTGAGGATACTTTTTCATCATTTGATCCTCGCGTTCCCACATGAACTCCGGTCCACGTCTTGAGTTCCAACGAACCTTAACGATTGGAATTTTGCTGTGCTTGAGTGTTTTGGTGTCCCAGTCCAAAACTTCAACTGGTTCTTCAATGAAGCGTAGCTGTTCATCAACTTGCAGTTCGTCCAAAGGGACTACTTGGGTTTCATCAGATAGGCATTTCTTCAAATTGGATACGTGGAATACATTGTGTACGCTGCTGAGTTCCGTTGGTAGGTCCAGTCGGTACGCCACCGGACCAATGCGCTCAGTTATTCGATAAGGGCCAACGTATCGGGGGTTGAGTTTGTTTCGCTTCCCAAAACGAACCACACCTTTTCCAAGGTGAGACTTTGAGTAACACTTGGTCATTCACTTGAAATTCGAGAGGTTTTCGGCGCTTGTCGGCGTAACTCTTTTGGCGATCTAGTGCTGCTGCCATGCTGTTTCGGATTTGAACAATATTTTCCGAAGTTTCGAGTACTAGTTCTAGACCAGTGATTTGGCTGTCACCCACCTCTGCCCAGCAGAGAGGTGATCAACACTTCCGTCCGTACAGTGCTTCAAACGGCGCTGCTTTAATACTTGCGTGGTAGCTGTTATTATACGAAAACTCTACCAAAGGTAAGTGAGGTTCCCAACTTTTTCCGAAATCCAACACACATGCACGCAACATGTCCTCTAAGGTCTGAATAGTTCATTCACTTTGCCCATCCGTCTGAGGATGGTATGATGTGCTCATATCAAGACGGGTGTCTAGTGCGCTTTGTTGTGACTTCCAAAAGTGCAAAGTGAAACGGGAATCTCGATCAGAAATGATTGAGACAGGCACTCCGTGTCTAGACACCACTTCTTTCATGTAGACACGAGTCAGTCTTTCCATTTTGTCTGATTCCTTAATCGCTAAGAAGTGTGCCGATTTAGTCAACCGGTCAACGATCACCCAGATGGTATCGCATCCCGTCGGTGTCTTAGGTAAACCCGTGATAAAATCCATTGAAATGTGTTCCCATTTCCACATTGGAAGTTCCGGTTGTTGTAGTAGGCCAGATGGTTTCTGGTATTCTATTTTGACTCGGGCACAAGTCAAGCATTTGCTCACGTAAGTGGCAATGTCGGCTTTCATGTTCGGCCACCAGTAAAGTGCCTTTAAGTCACGGTACATTTTATCTGAGCCAGGGTGGATAGAATATCGGGACTTGTGAGCTTCGTCCATCACTAGAGTTCTCACGTCTCCGTATCGTGGAACCCAAAACCGGTTCTCAAAATATCGGACCCCGTCCAATTTGGTTCCAAGTTGCTTGTTCATGCCCCGCATGAGTTCTGATAGAAGATTATCATCTTTCAAAGCTTCAAGTTGTGTATCGCGAATCTGATCGGGTAAGTTGGTATGAATCGTGAGTTGCAATGCTCGCACTCGTCTGGGTTTATCTGTTTCTTTTCTGCTGAGAGCGTCGGCCACTACATTGGCCTTTCCAGGGTGGTACTTGATGGCACAATCATAATCCTTAAGCAGCTCGACCCAACGACGCTGTCGCATGTTCAGCTCCTTCTGATCGTAGATATGCTGGAGACTTTTGTGGTCGGTGTAAATGGTAAACTTGGTACCATACAAGTAATGCCTCCATATCTTAAGGGCAAACACCACAGCTCCGAGTTCCAAATCATGGGTCGTGTAGTTCTTCTCGTGAATCCGTAGTTGTCGAGAGGCATAGGCTATAACCTTCTCGAGTTGCATTAGCACACAACCGAGACCTTGTATCGATGCGTCACAATGTACCTCAAAATTCTCTGTTCCCTCGGGGAGGGCTAAAATAGGGGCGCTACAGAGTTTGGTTTTCAACAGTTGAAAAGCGGATTCTTGTGCGTCACCCCAATTGTACTTAGTACCCTTGTGAGTCAAAGCGGTGAGGGGTTGAGCAATCTTTGAAAATCCCTCGATAAAACGCCGGTAGTAGCCAGCCAGTCCTAGGAATTTCCGCATCTCAGTCGGAGTCTTAGGTGCTTCCCAGTTATTGATGGCCTCTACCTTACCGGGATCGACATGGATACCATTCTCGTTGATTACATGTCCTAAAAAGTGAACCTCGCGCAGCCAAAATTCGCATTTCGAGAGCTTAGCGTACAAATGCTCCTTCTTTAACAATTCCAGAATTAATCTCAAGTGTTCTTCATGGTCTGCCTTGTCCTTGGAATAGACCAGGATATCATCAATAAACACAATCACAAACTTGTCGAGGTACACCTTGCATACTCGATTCATGAGATCCATAAATACGGCTGGTGCGTTGGTTAGACCAAAAGGCATAACTGAAAACTCGTAGTGACCATACCGTGTTCTGAAAGCCGTCTTTGAAATATCTTCTTCGCGCACTCTTAGCTGATGGTATCCAGATCGCAGAACGATCTTCGAGTAATAACTCGATCCTTGAAGCTGGTCAAACAAATCATCAATTCGGGGTAAAGGATAACGGTTCTTGACCGTCACCTTGTTCAACTCCCGGTAGTCAATGCACATTCGGAAAGTCCCGTCCTTCTTTCTGAAAAATAAGACAGGGGCTCCCCATGGCGATGAGCTAGGTCGGATAAAACCCTTATCCAATAAGTCTTGCAACTGAGTGGACAGTTCCTGAAGCTCCGCCGGTGCGAGCCGATACGGGGCTCGTGCTATGGGTGCTGCACCGGGTGTCAACTCGATTTGGAATTCGACTTGACGAATAGGAGGGAGTCCAGGTAAATCCTCCGAGAAAACTTCCGGAAAATCTCGCACAATCGGTATATCTTCAATTCGCTTCTCCTCCGCGGGTTTCTCAACAATATGGGCCAAAATTGCCGGATGACCCTTTCGTAGATACTTCTGCGCCTTCATGAGGGTAATGACGCTGGTGGTCATGCCGCTTCTCTCGCCCCAGATCGAAACGATCTCGCCGGAAGGGGAAGTAATGTGGACTATCTTGTCGTGACATATAATCTCCGCTCGGTTCTCGGATAACCAGTCCATGCCGACCACGACATCAAAACTACTAAGCGTAAAAGGAATAAGGTCGATATCAAAAACATGACCTGACAGTTTTAACTTACATCCCGCAAGTACATGAGTCGTTATTATAGTCTTACCGTCAGCTAATTCAACAGGAAACTTAGCATCTAACGGGGTTGGAGTTAGGTCTATGAGTTGACTAAAGGCTTTCGACACAAAACTCCTATCAGCTCCAGTGTCAAACAATACAGAAGCAAAACAATCATTCACAGGGAACTTACCAGTCACCACGTACGGATCATTGCGGGCTTGACCCGACCCAATAACAAAAGCTCTTCCTTTACCATTGTTTCCACCACCACTGCCACTTTCATTACCTCCATTGTTGTCGTTCTGTTTCAGCTTAGGGCAGTCTTTCTTAAAATGTCCCTCTTGTCCACACTCAAAACATCCCTTGGTTGTCATGGGTGGTTTAGGAGCACCCTTTGCCGCAAGGTCTCCTCTACATTCCTTTGCCTGGTGACCCATCTTTCCGCATCTCTGACACTTGACACGGTCACACGGGCCAGCATGATGATAGTTGCACCTGTTGCACTTCGGATATTTCCCAGCATATCCGCTCGAACCCTGCCCGCCACTGTTGCTATTGTTGTTGTGACCCTGATTGTTGAACCTCCGGGTGAATTCGGGCTTGCGGTAGTGTTGTTGCTGTGGGGGGTTCGAGGATGAGGATCTGGTTTTGTCAAACTTTCTATTTCCGCTGCTCGGGTTGTTGTTGCTGTTGTTAGTGTTCGGGTTGTCACGGGTTTTAGTGGTTGAACCCCTAGGTGGTAACGCACCTTAGGTCACTGCTTGATCCGTCAGCTTGTGAGCTAACCGGATCGCTTGTTGTATCGTGGCTGGTCTGGAAGACGTCACCATGCCCTGAATTTACGGTGCTAACCCATCAATATACATTTCAATCCTCTTACTCGGCGGGTCTACCATCCGTGGACACATCACGGCCAACTCGTGAGAACGGGTAGTGTAGGCTTCGATTTCTGAACCCACCATCTTCAATGACCAAAACTCTGACTCCAACTTTGCAATCTCCTCTCTCGGACAATACTCTTCTCGCATCATGTTCTTGAACTCCTCCCAGTTCATAGCATTAGCCAATTCCAACCCAAGGATCTGCACGTTTGAATTCCACCAAGTGAGGGCAGAATCTTCAAGTGTTCCAGTGGCAAATTTGACCCTACTGGCGGGTGGACAATTACACATCTCAAACGCCGATTCGGCCTTCTCAGCCCAACGCAGGAAGCCTATAGCTCCCTCAGTGCCCTTAAATGTACTGGGCTTGCAGTCAAGGTAATTCTTGAAAGTACACGTTCCAGTTGGACCTCCAGCTTGATTCTGAACATGTGCGGCTAGAGTTGCCGCCGCATGGTCATTCAACAGGGTTTGGAGTTCTGTTGCGGTTAAGTTGATGTTACCGCGACCGTGTCCAGCGTTTCTTCCAGACATCTAGGTGTTATCATTCTCAGATGTCATCGTCTTAGGACACCTCTGAGTGTGCCTCCGGCTCAGCCGGTTCTTCCTCCGGTTCCTCTTCGGGTTCCTCCCCGGGATCTTCCTCGGATTCTGAGCAATTTGCGTCTGTAAGATATCGCATCGCTCTAGAGCTATCTCTGTCGGGGATCTCGCCACAAGAAGTTGCTCTTGCAAATCTATCATATCTGCTTGCATTTTTTTCTCATAATCTTCATCTGTTGGTCGCTAGCATATTGCATTTCCTTCATAGCCGCTGTCAGGCGGGAAATTTCCTCCTTAGTTTTGGTTCCATCTCTTAACAGTCCGGAAACGTCGCTCTCGTCGAGCGCATAAAACCCACGTCACGCTCTAAGCAAGAGACAACAGCTGCGAGAACACGCTCTACAGGTTAGGTTATGGGTGGTAGGGTGTTGGGGTAAGCAGGACGACTCGGGTGAGGTAGCGAGGGAACTTGTTCGCGATAGACCATACGCCTGATCATATTAGGGTACCAATCCCAACTAACTTCGTTTTCGTACATGCCTCCGGATAAGCGATACCTCTTCGGTGCGGGAGCTTCGAGTTCCGGGACTACTCGGGGTGGCGATGCGGTAGGTAACTGCGGTTCTTTCCCATGAGCATGAGTCATCAGATCAGATGATGATGAGGGTGGCGTCGACATCACTACAGGTAAGCCGTGTATGCGCGCGCGTATGAGTGAAAGAGGTAAAGAGATAAGATAACAAAGACTACACAAACATATGCAGTGCGTATCATTATAACAAATGGGTCGTCGCGGTTATAGTCTAGTATGCATGCAGCTTCTAGTTCGCTATAACCAATGGCTTTGATACCAATCTGTCACACCCTCAAAATCCACTAACGGAGTTTTACCATCAGAGGGTGTGAACTAACAGGATCGGAATCATTAGTTATAATCAAACCATAAAAACGTTTAAATGAAAGTAAGTGCGGAAGCGTAAAAACCAAAAGACAAAAGTTGCGTCACGCAGGACGACTTAAAACCCAAGTAATAATAGTTAAAAACATGTTTGCATATCAGAATGTTCAAAAACCATGCATGATCCTATACCGAGCCCCCGCCTCGGCTACCTGAGTATAACATACTAAAAGTGTCAACACGGGGTTGGTAAGTTCACAAGTTTGTATAAAATAAAGCGTTTAGCGTTTTGCGTTCAGCGTTTTGCGTTCAGCGTTTTGCGTTTAGCGTTTTGCGTTCAGCGTTTTGCGTTACCAGATAGTGTTAAATCAATTATATATCTATAGGTAGCTAGCCTATAAAACAAGTATTACTAAGTGTTCGACACCGAAGCTGACTGTTTATCATTTGCCTTGCCACCAGGTCTATCCCGACCATGGTATGTGTTTAGCCAAGATTACACCCACTCGACCTCCAGTCGAGTTTAGCGTTGGGTGGGGTTTGTCAAACCCAGTAGTACTACTCAACAATGACTCGCTATTATCCAATATTAAACGGTTCGATGTGAATGAAGGACTTTAGTTATTGCGTTTGCCACTTAGTCTTTACAAGTGATATATAATTTATATTAACAAAATCTTAAATGCGTTTATCGGAGTATGTTATCTCCCCCAAGTGAAAAGCGTTTGAAAATAGTTTAGAGGGGTAAGTGAACTCACTGTTTGCGAAGTATTCCCAAAATAGTTCACCAAGATGCGCGTCACAGAAAAACTCTCTCTAGCGTTCTTCAAAGGCACCAATACAAGCAATAGGAAGGTAGGAGATGGCTAGAAACGGATATAGGATGCTTCAATTGTGAAAGACAAGATCAAAATCCAAGAGGTATGTGTGTGTGTGTGAACCGATTGTGAGGAGAGGGGGGGGGTTTGGCCGTCGGTTTTGGGAAGAGGGAGAGGGAGGAGAGGTTAGGGTTTTATAATATTAATAATAATAACATGTTACACTTTAGTCCCTAAACTTCCAAATGTTACATCTCTAGCTTAATTAATTGGGTTCTTGTTTCTTGTTTAGCATTCCACATAACATAATCAAGTAACACATATGTCTAACACATAATTATCTCATAATTATTGTTTTGACGTTTTTTTTGTTTATTCACCAATCGTTTGCGTTTCGGTGCAATTCCCGAAAGACTACACATTTAGTAAGTGTTAAGCGTCATTTAAATCCTAGTTTAAATGTAATGAGGTGTGCGTTATAGATTCAGTGATCTTTAAGTTTGAATTGACGGAGTTGAGTTAACGGAGTTAACCTGAAATTGACGATTGTCACATCATTCCCATGTTAAAGAATTTTCGTCCCGAAAATTTGAGTCAAGTCGTGATGAGTGTCTGAAAAAGTAAGAAAAATTTTCAGTTTGTCATATCAAATCTGTCACACCCTCAAAATCCACTAACGGAGTTTTACCATCAGAGGGTGTGAACTAACAGGATCGGAATCATTAGTTGTAATCAAACCATAAAAACGTTTAAATGAAAATAAGGGCGGAAGCGTAAAAACCAAAAGACAAAAGTTGCGTCACGCAGGACAACTTAAAACCTAAGTAATAATAGTTAAAAACATGTTTGCATATCAGAATGTTCAAAAACCATGCATGATCCTATACCGCGCCCCCTCCTCGGCTACCTGAGTATAACATACTAAAAGTGTCAACACGGGGTTGGTGAGTTCACAAGTTTGTATAAAATAAAGCGTTTAGCGTTTTGCGTTCAGCGTTTTGCGTTTAGCGTTTTGCGTTCAGCGTTTTGCGTTTAGCGTTTTGCGTTCAGCGTTTTGCGTTTAGCGTTTTGCGTTCAGCGTTTTGCGTTACCAGATAGTGTTAAATCAATTATATATCTATAGGTAGCTAGCCTATAAAACAAGTATTACTAAGTGTTCGACACCGAAGCTGACTGTTTATCATTTGCCTTGCCACCAGGTCTATCCCGACCATGGTATGTGTTTAGCCAAGATTACACCCACTCGACCTCCAGTCGAGTTTAGCGTTGGGTGGGGTTTGTCAAACCCAGTAGTACTACTCAACAATGACTCGCTATTATCAAATATTAAACGGTTCGATGTGAATGAAGGACTTTATTTATTGCGTTTGCCACTTAGTCTTTACAAGTGATATATAATTTATATTAACAAAATCTTAAATGCGTTTATCGGAGTATGTTATCTCCCCCAAGTGAAAAGCGTTTGAAAATAGTTTAGAGGGGTAAGTGAACTCACTGTTTGCGAAGTATTCCCAAAATAGTTCACCAAGATGCGCGTCACAGAAAAACTCTCTCTAGCGTTCTTCAAAGGCACCAATACAAGCAATAGGAAGGTAGGAGATGGCTAGAAACGGATATAGGATGCTTCAATTGTGAAAGACAAGATCAAAATCCAAGAGGTATGTGTGTGTGTGAACCGATTGTGAGGAGAGGGGGGGGTTGGCCGTCGGTTTTGGGAAGAGGGAGAGGGAGGAGAGGTTAGGGTTTTATAATATTAATAATAATAACATGTTACACTTTAGTCCCTAAACTTCCAAATGTTACATCTCTAGCTTAATTAATTGGGTTCTTGTTTCTTGTTTAGCATTCCACATAACATAATCAAGTAACACATATGTCTAACACATAATTATCACATAATTATTGTTTTGACGTTTTTTTTTGTTTATTCACCAATCGTTTGCGTCAACTCGTTTGCGTTTCGGTGCAATTCCCGAAAGACTACACATGTAGTAAGTGTTAAGCGTCATTTAAACCCTAGTTTAAATGTAATGAGGTGTGCGTTATAGATTCAGTGATCTTTAAGTTTGAATTGACGGAGTTGAGTTAACGGAGTTAACCTGAAATTGACGATTGTCACATCATTCCCATGTTAAAGAATTTTCGTCCCGAAAATTTGAGTTAAGTCGTGATGAGTGTCTGAAAAAGTAAGAAAAATTTTCTGTTGTCATATCAAATCTGTCACACCCTCAAAATCCACTAACGGAGTTTTACCATCAGAGGGTGTGAACTAACAGGATCGGAATCATTAGTTATAATCAAACCATAAAAACGTTTAAATGAAAGTAAGTGCGGAAGCGTAAAAACCAGAAGACAAAAGTTGTGTCACGCAGGACAACTTAAAACCCAAGTAATAATAGTTAAAAACATGTTTGCATATCAGAATGTTCAAAAACCATGCATGATCCTATACCGCGCCCCCTCCTCGGCTACCTGAGTATAACATACTAAAAGTGTCAACACGGGGTTGGTGAGTTCACAAGTTTGTATAAAATAAAGCGTTTAGCGTTTTGCGTTCAGCGTTTTGCGTTTAGCGTTTTGCGTTCAGCGTTTTGCGTTTAGCGTTTTGTGTTCAGCGTTTTGCGTTACCAGATAGTGTTAAATCAATTATATATATATAGGTAGCTAGCCTATAAAACAAGTATTACTAAGTGTTCGACACCGAAGCTGACTGTTTATCATTTGCCTTGCCACCAGGTCTATCCCGACCATGGTATGTGTTTAGCCAAGATTACACCCACTCGACCTCCAGTCGAGTTTAGCGTTGGGTGGGGTTTGTCAAACCCAGTAGTACTACTCAACAATGACTCGCTATTATCCAATATTAAACGGTTCGATGTGAATGAAGGACTTTAGTTATTGCGTTTGCCACTTAGTCTTTACAAGTGATATATAATTTATATTAACAAAATCTTAAATGCGTTTATCGGAGTATGTTATCTCCCCCAAGTGAAAAGCGTTTGAAAATAGTTTAGAGGGGTAAGTGAACTCACTGTTTGCGAAGTATTCCCAAAATAGTTCACCAAGATGCGCGTCACAGAAAAACTCTCTCTAGCGTTCTTCAAAGGCACCAATACAAGCAATAGGAAGGTAGGAGATGGCTAGAAACGGATATAGGATGCTTCAATTGTGAAAGACAAGATCAAAATCCAAGAGGTATGTGTGTGTGTGAACCGATTGTGAGGAGAGGGGGGGGGGGGGGTTGGCCGTCGGTTTTGGGAAGAGGGAGAGGGAGGAGAGGTTAGGGTTTTATAATATTAATAATAATAACATGTTACACTTTAGTCCCTAAACTTCCAAATGTTACATCTCTAGCTTAATTAATTGGGTTCTTGTTTCTTGTTTAGCATTCCACATAACATAATCAAGTAACACATATGTCTAACACATAATTATCACATAATTATTGTTTTGACGTTTTTTTTTTTGTTTATTCACCAATCGTTTGCGTTTCGGTGCAATTCCCGAAAGACTACACATGTAGTAAGTGTTAAGCGTCATTTAAACCCTAGTTTAAATGTAATGAAGTGTGCGTTATAGATTCAGTGATCTTTAAGTTTGAATTGACGGAGTTGAGTTAACGGAGTTAACCTGAAATTGACGATTGTCACATCGTCCTTTTTCCTCTGAGTTTCAGCACGGGAAGCTTCAAGGGTGGCATTGGATCTTTCACAGGCCTCCTTCCACCATTTAGCGGCATCAGCGTTACGCTTTTTCTCCTGTTCAAGTGCAACTTCAGCGTCGGTTTGTTTCCACCTAGCTGCACTTGCCGCTTTTCGGTGCTCCTTAGCTTCCTTCTTCGCGACCCTAACATCCTCGGAAGCTGCACCAAGCTTCCCACCCATCGTGCGCCACTCTCGCAAGATTTCCTGACTACAGGCCAAGCTGTTAGTCAAGGAGATAGCCAGATCAGTATGTAGTTCCCAGCGGGAGCGAGTTCGTTGATATGCCACTTCAGCAGGCGGCAAACAGTGCTCAACGAAACTCATACAGGTATTGGGATTGGAAGCTCGGGACCCGTTGACAATGTCCCAAGACGGGACAAACAAATCATAATCTCCGCCCAACTGAACGTTCTCCAAATACTGGAAACTAGATGTCCCGAGACGAACAGGAGTGGAGGAAGATTGTTGAAATCCACCTTGGGAGGAGCCTCCCCCAGCCTCATGGACATACGGTCCAGAAAAGAAGTCAGCTCCTCCGCCCGATGAGAAGGGCAAGGAAGTAGGATTAAATTAAGAACCGGACTGTGGAAAAGTTTCATTAGTCCTAAAGTCTTCCGCAGTATCTTCAGGATTCTGTTGTTAAGGACCAGTGGCGCCGACATTTTGGAACAAATGATCCAAGGACCCGGAAATTATTGATTGAACATTAGATCCCTCCTCGACCGTCTCAACAAGAGGAGTAACCGGCTTATCTGTCTCCTTCTCTGGAGGAGGTAACGGTTGTTTCTCAATAGTTGGAGTCGGCGTTGACAGCTTACCAGCCACCGGACGTTCAGAAATAGACGGATCTGCATAACAAAACCATAAGTCAGATCCCACTGTCGTAAGCAACAAAAGTTAACAAGCAAAAACTTACCTTTCAGTGTTCCCGAACGCTCCGCAAGGTTGGGTGGCAGTGGTTTCCTCGGACGATGCGTCCGATGTTTCTTGGTTTTTGGTTCTTTCCCGGCATCCGCAGCGCTGGTACCTGCGTCACTCGCCTGGGATGCACGGAGAGATCTCTTCCGGTAAATCTCTGCCAACAAATGAGAGACATATGAAACTTCAGAAGTATCATCTGAGCCCCCTTCCTCAAAGAAGAAAGAATCGTCACTTAAAATAACGATTATCCCATCAAAAGTTAGCGCATTAAGAGGTGGAGGATTTAGGATGTACGCACATGTTTCAAAGATAGCTTCCGAGACAACTAGTTCGGCACGCACTTTGACAGGATAGAGGAAGTGTTGAGCAGTTCTCTCAAGGATAGGTGCATTCTTTACGTCACGGATGGTCTTTCCCACACAACCTTTACCATCATCCAGGACATTCAACATTGATCCAAAACCTGAAAAAGAAATAAAAACGATAACAATAAATACACAAATGTGGAATAACGGAAGAACAAGACACTCAAACTTACAACCATCCAGCCCAATAAAAATGGGCTCCATGAAAGGAGAAGACCACAAACGGCTCATGCCCGCCCATACAAGGGCTTCCTCAGGAAGCATCCGCATTGATGTAGGCGGAGTGGTAAGCTTGCGGAACCAGTCACGCTTATCATGAGCAGCTCGAGTAATATCAATAAGGGCGTCGTTAGGAGAACGACGAGTCATGGCCTCAGGAACCACATCCTCAGAAATCCAAAAGAATTTTTTCTTCCAATCCTTAGAAATTACTTCGGTCATATTGCCGATAATTCTATCCGGCAAGCTATGGCAAGTATACCATCCGTTCCGATTCGCCATCTTGTAGAATACTGCGAATCGATCCAACCGGGGAACTAAATCGTGTGCCATGCACACGAACTCGAAATGTCGTATGCGCATGACAGCACGTGGATGAAGTTGAGATAAGTGAATCCCAAACGCCATAATCACCCGTTGGAAGAACTTTGTAACGGGAAGGCGGAAATTCTCGTGGTCAAAGTAATCAGCATATAAAGCCATCTTTCCTGGAGGAGGAAAGCTAGCTATAGAACCAGCAGTGGGGAACTCTGGTTCCCACTCAGGTGGAATCCCATAAGTCGTGATAAGCTTTTGATATTCCTCTTGATCCCAGTAGACCTCTATTTCATCGACTTCAGATTGAGCAGTCGCCATTGCAAAAGATTGGTAGAATATTAGATTGTCTCAGGAAAGATTGAAAGATAGAAGAAAGAAAACAAGTTCGTATTCAAGATTCAAAGGTGATAAATCTTCAAAAAGAATTTAACTTCCTCTATTTATACCCACCGCAATTAATGCGATGGGATGCGAACAGTAGAGAGAGAAAAAACCGTTCAATAACAGATCGTCACGTCACGCGGGAAATTCGGAAAAGGTAAAAAGTTGTACAGTCGGGTACAGTAACAGCCGTCAAAAATGTCCTGTCACCTGCGCACGCGCTTGCGAGTGGTCAACTTGTCCTTTTTCATGATTATCCACAACAACAAAAGATATTTCTCACCAACTTGCAAAGTCAAAAATCCCCAAATCTACGATTAAGTCCAGAATTTCACCCGCATAAAAAACTTCACACGGAAGAAACACTGGACTGGGGGACTTATAGAGGTAGGGTACCAAAAAGACCCAAATACCCTTAAGTGACACCCGCGGATTAACCAGAAGTCCCTCATAAGGCACCCGCGAGGCATCCAAGTCATCCACATAACCATGGGCGGAAGAAACACTCCCATAAGTCATGCGGAAGCATCCCGGCACCCTCAGATGTTGTCCGCAGGACAGAAAGACCGTCCGCACAAATAACTATGAGGAAATGTCCCGGGACAGCTGTCAGTGTGTAATAACACTCTAGAAGATTTACCAAGATGCTCTCTCAAGTAATACGTGATGTACCAGCCAATTACTAAAGGACACCTGTCCTGGCTGTTATAACCGTGCACATGGCTAGGGTTGTTTATCGGCCTATCACAAGAGGACACGTGTTCGGGTTGTTACATATGCACATGCAATGTGCGAATTAAACCAGTAATATGAGGACACGTGTCCAGACGATTATAAGAGCATCTTCCAAAGGGACATCTGGCCCAATCATCCTTCCCAAACCCTTCGGCTATAAATACCCTCTCAATCACCATGAGGTATTCATTCACAATCACTGTCCTCTTTCAATTTACTTAAGTACTTTATCTTATCATTAGAACGGTACTTATTCTCACGCCGGAGGGTGGTTACGGGAAGACCCCCAACCTCATCCTTCCCGTAACGAGCTCATGGTGTTCTGTTTTGCAGGATTCACGTCACTGGACTTTGGGAGTTGTGTTCATATCGTATTGACAGTTAACCGTATCCTACCCTGTGGACTTATCGGATCTAAGACTCATTAGTGGGGAGTAAATCCGTGTTTCTTCACTGACATATTAAACATGACTAGCTAAGGAAAGCACTCTGATTTAAGTGAAGTTGCACCCATTTTCCTTACGAGTTAAATGATTCCCTCCATCAGGCTAGATTTTAAAATTTTATGACATATTAACATGCATGCATACATAGCATGCAATGGAGTAAGACTAAATGTTGTGGTCCGCTAAACTTCTTGCTGCCTCACACTGGTAACGAACACCACCTCTTGAACAAGGGCGCTAACGGGCGGCAGAAAAGGAACGTTGGAGGTTGTTGGGTCTTAGATCTTTGCATTTGGTCTGTGTTCACCCCACTTTCATTCATTTAAATATAAAAAAAATCAAACTTAAAGAAGAAAGATAAAGATGAAGGTTGACTTTGTTTGCAGGTAGCATGATGATAATGAAGAAGAATATGCCCTGATTGCTATTTCATGGGTCTTTTGTTTTATAAACTAAAACATCGGCTTCTTTATATATATATATTTCATAGCCAAATTTTAATGTATTTTCTGCCCTAATTGTTATAAACTATTTCATGGGCCTTTGGTTGTAATATTTTTAGTCTAATACGTATATTTTTTTTCTATTAATATTAGTTTACAAATTTAGAAAATATATATATATATATAAAATATAAAAACTGAAAAATTGTTTAAGCCCCCGCTCACCCTGAACCACAACAGGCTTAGGTGGTTTCAGCAGTGGCTTTATCCAGTGGACAGTCAGCACCAGGTAGAGCAATGTTAGAAGATGGATGCACAGAGTGGCTTCAACCAGAACAGACAATCTAATAACGTTGACAAGAACCTAAATGCATAATTAATTGGAAAGCTTACAAGAACGTTTTTTTATATTAGTCTAATCATGTAAGACCTACGTATAATGTAACACTTCTTACAAATCCGTAATATCAAATAAATATCATTTTTTGTTACCAGAAAACGAAACTATTATTCCACCAAAAAGTTAGCAAGAAGCTAGAATACACTGGAAAAAATACCAACAAACAAAAACAGGAGAAAAGACCAAATCAACATTATCAAAATGCCTAAATAAATTTCATTGAATACATGTTTTAATGATTATTATTTCTACAACCCCTCCAAAGCACAATCTTGCTAGTTGGTGAACACTAATGTTAGAATAAAGGTGTATCAAATCAATTTTGTATATTGGGCCTCTAATTTTTATTAGTGTTGTAATCGCTAGTCTCTAGTCGGTTAGTGAGATAGGGACTAGAGATTTATCGGTGACTAATTGACGCTTAGTTAGGATTAAATGGGATTAACCGACACAAGTCAGGATTTTTACAACTATGACTTTTATATATGCTCAAGCCTAATGAAAGCCATCTAAGAGCATTCATAACAGGTTCTGTATATTTATGTGAGTGAATTCTCTATATTGTATGGAGTAGTAGTGAGTGGAAGATAGAAAAACTGTTATTGTCCAAGAATAAATTTGGAAATCAACTATTCATAATCTATAACTTTTTTAAAATTTGTTGAAAAAAGTGATCGTCAGGGGAGAAAAGAAATAATGTGATGATACATGTTTAAAAAATATTATTTAAGATATGAAATAATAAGATATTATTAGATATGAAGATAAAGGTCATGCTTGGAATGGAATGCTCCAAAATTCGCATAGAATAGGCCATAGGTGCGTGCATATTTGATCAAACCACAGGCTGCTTTTGATAGTAATCAATAATCATTATTAGTTATCGCCTAAATGCTATACTTCCTTATGAACTTCTTTATTAGAAAGCTAAACATAACCAAGCTCACAAACACAAGTCATTAGGCTCACTAAACACAAACAACCAAACACCATTACACAGAACCATTACATCTTTTGTGCACCAATAGTGAGCACCTTCTTATTACTTCCACTTTTCTTCCTAAACAGAAGCTTCCTCAACAACTCAGTTCCTTTACCCCGTTTCTTACTCGGCACAATAACCAAAGCCCCCGGTCCCACATGCGACTTGCAGCTCCCGACACGAACAACCGGTAGTGGTACTTTCGTCTCGGTGGCAGTTATTATCTCCTTGGTCTTAGGGGAGTTTAGTAGATCATCCATGTCAGCGCCGTCCTCTGCCACAAGACGGTCACGTAAGGATGAACGCTGACTTGACTTATTATTATTAGAAGTCAACTCTGCTGACTCTGGCGGAGGTGGTGGCGTTAGTGCTTTCAACTGGCGGCCGATGCTGAATATAGTTTCTTGACACTCCGCCAGTTTTGCAGACGCTGCAGTTATTTCCCATCCCTGCAAAGTTTTCATCATTTGAATCTCTTGATATTATATGTAATCAATCAAACGGATAAAATAGAAGAAACCAACATATATAAGGAAACAGGTCAAACGGATTGCTAGCTGCATATACTGTATTTTAAATGCATACGACCTCCTAAATTGCTTTATTCTAAAAATTATATTATTGTCGTCATGATATCGTTAGTTATATTTACCGCATTAACTATATACATAATATAATAATTGACCAAAAGGAATTTCAGGACAATGCGCCCATTTTACTTACAGTATGACCCAGCTTTGACTCTTGCACATCATCTACATTCGCAACATCTTTATCAGCCGCACTGCACATTACATCTTCAGAAAATTAGTCCAGATTTCAGTTTTACAAAATTTTGTTAGAATTTTTAAAATCAGAAAACTAAATAAAGCATTGACTTTGACCTTGCTAGTTGGAGTTGTAGATCAAGGCATGCTGCTTCTAGCTCTTCACAGCAATGACTTCTGTCTTCTAATTCCACTTTGAGAGCTGAAATATTCTGGTTTGCTTCATTTATTTGAACTGTAGCGACAGAAAGTTTATGGTCAAGTTCCTCGTTGACCAATTTCTGGTTCTCCAATTGGTCCTCAATCATTGACTTTGACTTTTTTAGGCCTTCCAGTTCACTTTTTAGGCTTGTTTCGCTCTCAGGAGATTTCCAAGTAATATAACCACTAACATGATCTGAATCATATTGGCATTTCAAACCTGTTTTTATTTCCTCCAAGATTTCATCAAAACCTTTTTCTGAAACACGGGTTTGCTCCAAGATCACGTTTAGAACGCTTTGTAACCAATCATTGGATGGATTGACGATGTCACCTTGTGCAACAGGAACTAATTCCTTGCCTACAGAGTCAAGATTACTTGCATCTGAAGAAACAATTGCTAATCTCTCCATCTCAACAAAATCATCCATCAAACACATATCTGAGTCTCCAACCATTGTGCGCCAACCCGCACTACTATGAGCATATTCTGCTTCCAAAATACGAATTTCGTCTTCTTTTTTACGCAAATTCTCTTTTAAAATCTTGTTCTCTTCTTCCACTTCACATAACCGATTCATCATGAACACCGTCCGTTTATCGTTAGACCCTGTTACCTGTTTCTTCACCAACAACCGAAGCTTCTGACACTCGGCTTCCAACTTCACCACCCGTTTCAAACTTTCTTGATTCTGTATGTTCGCCACGTCAGCACACCGGGTCCTTATCTCAAGTTCCCTTTCAAGAACCCGATATTCATATTTCAAAATATCATTTTCCTTTTCAACAGAATCAAGTCTTGAAATCAACTCACCGAATCCCACTGTTGCTTGTGACATTTGGTGACTTACATCTTCAATGAGCTCTTCTTTCATTAGAAGAGCATTTGAAAGTTGAGCATTTTCAACCGTTAAAGTCGCAAGCTTTTTACTCGTTTCTATAAATTTTTCTTCCAATTTCTTATGCGCCCTTTTGATATCATCCACAGCTTCACTCACCATTTGATCTTGTTCATCTTTTAAACAAGTTATTTGCTGTCGATAATTCTTTAACGCGGTGTTTAAGTTAACTAGTCTTTCATTAGCCTCTGCTTTCTGTAACACTGCTGCTTCTAGTTCTTGGTTTTGCAAGGCCATTTGGGCAGCAGTCTTCTCGCAGTCTTGAATAGTAATAAGAAGGAAAATGAACAGTAAGATGTTTGAAATTGAATTGGAATATTGGATGTTAGAGGATTGATGGTTACCTGCAACGGCTTGTTGTGCGGTTTTTGCGTGTTCGGCTATGAGATTATCTTTGGCATTGCATTCACAGAGAAGAGAAGCTACCTTTTCATTGAGGTTTTTCACAGTTCTCTCTAGAGCTGCTTCTTTGTCATACTGAAGCCTCTGTTGTATAGATGAAACATGTTTAGTGTATTGATCATAAGTTAAATGACTAACTATTGACTCTTTGAACCTATCATGTTTCAATTTCAATATCTATATTTATACTATATATAATAGATAAAAGATCTCTCATGCCACGTGTCGCCTCCATATCCACTCTCACCATTTTTTTTTCGTTTCTCTCTTATTAAATACACATTTCTCATTTTAATAATGATTTATTTATAAAGATAATGCTAATTATACTAACAAAACACATTTATTTTAAATTACCCCTTATTTAAGAAACTTTGAAAAAAAATATAAGAAACTTTGAAATCTAACAATGTAACTTTTGTTTTCAATCAATTAGTAAATGTAAATCAAGATTTAAACCCTCATTTTACATAATATTTATTTATTTTTATAATATTTAGTATATAAAATACATTTGCCACCTATAAGATGTACATAAATATTTAAAAATTTATGTATTGATTTTCCACCCCCATACGGCTTCTAAGCTAGTAATATATATGATATATACACACACACATAAAGGGAGGATAAAATACAAAGTGATGTTCGCATGAGAAGTGTAAGAAGTAATCCGAACCTTTGATGAAATCAATTTAATGATTAAGATTAATGTGGTGGCAAATTGGTAATTAATTGGACATTAAGAACAGCTTGGAGGGGTAAAAAGGAGAATTTGCTCTTGTGTTGACTTCTTTCATTAAACAATAACTCCACCAATTTTTTTAAACTCAAATAGCTATTATATAACATTATAACTCATCTTGTTGCTATATCATAAAATTGAGTATTTTATTCTTTTAAATATGGGTATAATATTGTTATACTTGTATATAAAAAAATGACAGTTTTTTTAAAAGGTGTAACACACTATGCGATAGAATTGTGTTATTATTCCATTTACACAATGCATTTATCTCTTTTATCATTTTGGCAGTATTTTACTTTTATTAAGATTTAATTTGTTAATATTTTTAATCAAATGTACAAAATAAATGAGAAACAATAAAAGAAGTTGGTATACATTTACTTTTTAACTGCAAAATAGATATATAATAATTCCTTCCCAAAAGAGGAACGACACACTTATTCATCCTCCTTCAGGCCCCATGCCATCGTCGGGCCCACCCAACCACCAACCGGCCTCACACCTCCCTCTTCCGCCCACTCATCACCACATCACTGCCACGCGGTCCCAAATTATGGACCACCCGTCCACATGTCACCTCTACTCGCACGATTCCTTTAAACGAAAGGGGGTTTCTTGTTCATGCTCGTTCATTAAGAAAATGAACGTGTTCGTTAACCGTATAAACAAGCAAACAAACACAGATGAACCGACATAAACCAATTAGAAGTATATATGAGCAACAATGTGTTGAGCCTAAAAAGGTTAATAAAACTAGACTACATTGTAATTAGTGAAATTTTAATTTCATAGAACTATATTGTAATGAGCCCAACAAATTTAAGTGTGTACATAAAGACACATAAACGAACGAACTTAAACAAACAACAAAAATGAACATAAACGGTCATAAATGAAAGATCGAGACATGTATTGGTGTTCGTTCGTCACATGTCTCGTTCATTTAACTAAATCAACAAAATGTTCTGTTCATGTTCGTTCGTGTACTAGGTAAACGAACGACCTGCCATTCGGTTCAGAATATTAAACTAAAATGAAGTAAATAAGTTACTAGAATACCTCTGCTTCATTTTCAGATTCACTGTTTCCATCAATTGGCTTTTGTGCAAATCTTTTCTTCCAAAGCCATGTTTTTTGGTCCATGATTTTCTAATAATGAAGCCTACACACATGAAATCAAATAAACACAAGCAAATATAAAATGAAAAGAAGCATCGGTAATTTACAAAAGAAAAAGTGGGATTCTAAGTTAAAGCCAAAAAATGAAGTAGAAAAATATAATAAAGAATGTAAAAGAAAAAGAATTCTCATTTGTTTTGTCCCCACTGCATGCGTATACATTTATTTATACAGTAAATTCCATATAACATCACTCGATTTCACATTTACACCTCTTTTCTCTTTAATTAATTATTATTGCCATTTAAAAAACCATTTAATGTAATAAAAACAAAGCACCCATGAAAGCAAAGGCACACAGAATTCTAAAAAATAGTTAGATTTGTAGAAGCACCCATAAACAAACAGAGATTGTTCAAAAGTGTTAATAATCTTGCAAACCCATGAGTGAAAAAGAACGAACATAAACCAATACCCACAAAAGCAAGCTTACCTGAATGAGCTCAGCTTAGAAGCGTATACAGCAATGATCAAAGAAAGTTATAAGTTTGGTTGAGGCATTTCATCACATAAAACTGATCAAATTATGTCACTTTGGTGGAAATGATGTGATCTCACATACCCAGAAACTTAAGAAGCAAATAGAGCAATGTTAAAAGTGAAGGACGTTGGTTGAGGCATTTCATCAAACAGGTGGAGTGCAGCCGAGAAATGAAGTAGTAATTATTATTATTATGGGAAGAAAATGAGCACCGACAGATAAATGAGACTAGTGGTGTTGGTGTGGGTGAAAGAAGAAAGTGAGTGTGAGAAAAAGATAAAGGGTGGGAAATAAAAGTCATGGTGCACAGTACTAGCAGAGACTCAGGCCACTGGTTGGTAACTTGGCTTTACGATATCAACGTTGTTACCCAACTCTGTGCGTATCACGTTATTATGACAAAATAAGTTTGTCTACTTTTCTTTTTGTCAAAATGTTACTGTTTTACAACTTATTTACCCCCTCCTGGTACAACGGTGAATATTATTATTATTATTATGTCTATTAGGTGCTGTTTGTTTTTGCAGACATAAACTGTCTGCAAGCTGATTTCATCTGTTTTCATGTCTGCAACTGAAGATGTGGTCTGAAGATCTGCAAGCTGAAAATATAAGACTGTTTGTTTTTATAAGCTGATACTGTCTGCATAACTGTCAAACTTATCTCACAAGATAGAAGTCATTTATTCAAGTTACATCTAGTTTTTAGTCTTTGCTTGCCATGCCGATTTGGTTTTGGTGGGTGGTGGAAGGTGGTGGTGGTGGATGGTGGTAGTGGCGGCGGACGGTGGGTAGTGGCGGTGGACAATGGGTGGTGGTGATGGATGGTTTTGGTTGGTGGTGGACGGTGGTGGTGATGGATGGTGGTGGTGGTGGGTGATGGATGGTGGTGGTGGCGGTGATGGATGGTGGTGGTGGTGATGGATGGTGGTGGTGGTGGGTGATGGATGGTGGTGGTGGCGGTGATGGATGGTGGTGGTGGTGATGGATGGTGGTGGTGGTGATGGATGGTGGGTGGTGGACGGTGGTGGTGATGGATGGTGGTGGTGGTGGCGGACGGTGGTGGTGATGGATGGTGGGTGGTGGACGGTGGTGGTGATGGATGGTGGGTGGTGGACGGTGGTGGTGGCGGTGATGGATGGTGGTGGTGGTGGCGGTGATGGATGGTGGTGGTGGTGGGTGATGGATGGTGGTGGTGGCGGTGATGGATGGTGGTGGTGGTGGCGGACGGTGGTGGTGATGGATGGTGGGTGGTGGACGGTGGTGGTGATGGATGGTGGGTGGTGGACGGTGGTGGTGGCGGTGGATGGTGGTGGACGGTGGCGACGGGGTACGGGGGTGGTGGTGGCGGCGTACGGTGGGTGGTGGTGTTGGCGGACGGTGGTAGGAGCAGTGGATGAGAGGGTGGCTGCAAAGGGAGAAGAGTAGGGTTTTTTTGTGAAGATGTTTTAAGCAAGATTTCCTTGCTTTTCTTTTAAGATGAAAGAAGATAACTTCAGATCTGTTTTAAGAAAAAAAACAAACAGTCTTCAAGGGTAATGTCTGCGCGCCTGCAGACATTAGCTCCCTTGAAGATGTTTGAAGAAAAAACAAACACCCCCTTAATGTTTCATTCTAGTAGCTTAGTTATGTAAAAACTTCGTAACATGTACATGATATAATACACATTTTGTTTGCTATGAGGTATTAACTTAGCATTTGGAACTTTATATCATTTATATTTTAAATGAGGTTCATATCAATCATTTTTTTTATACTTCATATCTCATTAAACTCAAAACGATTACAATAAAGTGTGTGTCGACACCCCTTTTGAATAGCAAATCCAATCATACTAAAAACGAAATTTTGGGACTTAGGAGTTGAACAAGTACCATGCACGACACGTTGAACCCTGCTCAGAAAATTCATAGCCTCCGGCGCCAGAAAACCAAATGTATCAAAAGCAAATGGGAGAAACACATGTTGATTTTCTAAACAAATTTTCTCCTGTTTAACAATTTTGCCCGATTTAACTTTCAACACATCCTTACCCACAAAAAAAAACTTACGTCGAGCCCAACAAGTCAGGAGACACTCCTGCAAGATCTGCATAAGTGTGTTTCCCACCTGCACACCCAAACACAAGAATATATTTTAGCTATTATAAACATAAATTTAGAATGGTATGAAAATTAATATATACTTGAAAATCCAAATATGAATTTTTAACAAATTAATGGGCATACCCATTATCTTTAGATATGCCCAATACCAATGTGTACTAGGTCGTGTATGGAACATTGTTGTACTAGGTCGTGTAGCAGAGACTCAGGCCACTGGTTGGTAACTTGGCTTTACGATATCAACGTTGTTAGGCTGAGGGGTGTGGGGGGCGCGAGAGGGGGCGCGAGTGGGGGCGCCAGCCAATAATATTGTGACGTGTGGCAGAGAGAGAAACTTGATAAGATGGGTGTTGGTAGTGGTGCTCGCGCCCCGGGGCATGGTGTGGAGGGGCGCGAGAGGGGGCGCGAGCGGGTTTTTTTTTTATTGTTTTATAAATGTATTAAAAAAACGTATTATTAAAAAAACTCATAAATTATTTAAAAAAACACACATTAATTAAAAAAACACATTAATATCTAAAAAAAAAATTAAAGTACTAAAAAAAAACATTATTCTTATTCTTCGGCTTGGTCTTCTTCGATCAACCTCTTCCGGATACGTTCCTTTTGTTTTTCCATCAGCATTTGGTCGACCGGATTTAGGTTACTGAAGTCTCTTGTAAGGAATTCCAAATCTCTCATTCTTTTTTTTTCCTTTTTGTCATTAGAGACCACCTCCATGGTTTTGTTGAATTTATTGAGGGATTCAACAAGATCGTTGATGTTTACGGCTTCCCCCTCAGCCGGTTTTTTGCCCCTGGCGTCCCTTCCCAATGGCCGCCTCCTCGGCGGTGAAGACGTTTCCTCCCCCGCAACGTTTAGGTCGAATCCAACCCGGCAATCCGACCCGGCGGAAGTGCTGTACGCTCCAGACGAACTAGTTTTAGTCCGTTTCGGCCCTACTTCCGCATCAACGTCCGGCGCCACCAGCTCAACCCACTTAGAACACCTTCTCAACCTCTCCCACACCTTTACATCGTCCCACGTCTTCACCGTCCCATACCTCCGCAGGCACTCCTGCCTCCACTCTTCGACAGTGAAATTATAAACCGCCAAATCGTCACTGCCACTTGGTCTCATACGACCGGCGTTCCTGTTGAACAGATTAGTAAACAAGCCGACAAATTTTCTGATTTCGGTCCACCGACCCGAAATCATATCGGCGTTCCGCTCTGTACTCCCAACGAGCGAATAGAACGTCTCCCTAACCTTTGTCCAAAAGACCTTGCTCTTTTGGTAGTCCGCTTCAAAATGCATAAATAAATTTGTATGTCATTTAACTTTTTTATTTAACTTTTTTATTAAAAATCATTTTTAAAAACGTTAAAACAATTACCGCAACGCCGATCCTCAGAAGTGACTATCCAAGCCCGACACAGGGCTTCCTTCTCATCCGATGACCACGGAGTGATTTTCCGTTTCGTCCTTCCGGTCGAAGCCGAACCCGACCCGTCCGTTGCAATTTGTTTTTTCCGGTGGACGCGTCTTCTTTGTCCCGCAGCTTCACCTTCTGGTTCTTGTGTCTCCGGAACTACAAAGTTAGGAGACGGTTGTATGTTGGATGGTTGAAAGCCGGATGGTTGTTGCGACCCCGAATAAAACATCGCTTGGTCCGGTGCCGACCATAAATCGTCGTAACTGTAATCTGATTCTAGGTTTGGGTACCAATTTCCAGCCATGTTTTTAAAAAAAGGTTTGGAAGATGGGGTGATTTTGGGTTTTGGGTGTGGTATGTGATATTGGTATGTGATATTGGTGTTGGTTTGGGTTTGATATAGGTTGAATAGAGAGAAAAAATCGTGTTTGATTTTGGTTTGATATTGATATGTTATTATATAGAGTTGGAAAATTTTTTTTTTTAATAAAAAACGAGCCCAACGGCTCTTTTCACGCATTCCCACACCTCCTTCACGCTCCCCCCAGCCGCTAGCCCACCCGCGCCTGCCTCTTTTTCCGCGCTCGCGCCCCTCTCGCGCCTCGGTGGTGTGGTCCTCGCGCCCCGGGGCGCGAGCGGCCCGCCTCTTGCGCCCTTTCTCGCGCTCCGCACCCCTCAGCCTTACCCAACTCTGTGCGTATCACGTTATTATGACAAAATAAGTTTGTCTACTTTTCTTTTTGTCAAAATGTTACTGTTTTACAACTTATTTACCCCCTCCTGGTACAACGGTGAATATTATTATTATGTCTATTAATGTTTCATTCTAGTAGCTTAGTTATGTAAAAACTTCGTAACATGCACATGATATAATACACATTTTGTTTGCTATGAGGTATTAACTTAGCATTTGGAACTTTATATCATTTATATTTTAAATGAGGTTCATATCAATCATTTTTTTTATACTTTCATATCTCATTAAACTCAAAACGATTACAATAAAGTGTGTGTCGACACCCCTTTTGAATAGCAAATCCAATCATACTAAAAACGAAATTTTGGGACTTAGGAGTTGAACAAGTACCATGCACGACACGTTGAACCCTGCTCAGAAAATTCATAGCCAGAAAACCAAATGTATCAAAAGCAAATGGGAGAAACACATGTTGATTTTCTAAACAAATTTTCTCCTGTTTAACAATTTTGCCCGATTTAACTTTCAACACATCCTTACCCACAAAAAAAAACTTACGTCGAGCCCAACAAGTCAGGAGACACTCCTGCAAGATCTGCATAAGCGTGTTTCCCACCTGCACACCCAAACACAAGAATATATTTTAGCTATTATAAACATAAATTTAGAATGGTATGAAAATTAATATATACTTGAAAATCCAAATATGAATTTTTAACAAATTAATGGGCATACCCATTATCTTTAGATATGCCCAATACCAATGTGTACTAGGTCGTGTATGGAACATTGTTGTACAATTGGGTATGGGACTATGACCACTATACTCATTTATTATCATCCTAACATTTGTATCTTATATACTACGAACGAATCAAATTGATTTGTTTATGTTTTTTTAAAAAAAATAGGAGAAGAGTGAGAAACAATAATTAGAAAGTATTGTAAAAGTTATGAGAGAAGACTAGCCAACATTAGTTGCAACCGTTGACTAAAAAAAATGAGAGGTGGAACAGTAAATGAAAGATCAACTCCGAAAGTTATCACTTGTGGTTCCACAATAGTGAAAACGTTTCTAATGTAAATGAGTGTGTGGAATGAATGAGATCAAAGTTGATTTTATTGAGTATGATGTTAGGATTGATGCATACGAATTGAGGAGTGGGTTGTGATGACGGGGTAGCCTAAAGACTGGTAAAATTGATTTCACATATTAACGCTAAAAATGTTAGAAGGTTAAAAGGTTCGTTTCCCGCCCAATTTAGGAAAACAAGTAAGTGAACAGTAAGCACGTACAACAGCACCACGTCAAATCACTGTTCACATCATCTCTCAAAAGAGGGGACACGCTCACCAATGGTCAAAAGCTTCCCGTCCATAAAAGGTAAACTCTCTACCAAACTGGAGGTTCATTAGTTTATCCATTGTATAAAAGGCTTGCATTCCTCTCTCTATATATAGGAATACAACTCAGCCATAACACCATACCAGATCTGAGAGTTTAACATATACTCTATGATCTTCTCTTCTTATTTGAGAAACTTGCACTTTGCTTGCTTCTTTCTTACTCCAAGAACACCATAGCTTCACCAAGAACTTCATCCAAGAACCGGTTCCAAACATCTCGGTCTTGGATCTTCGGTGAACTATAACAAAAACAACAAAACTAGTGAACCGCTCTCTACGTTTTGCAAACGTAGAGGGACACAACAACCTGCGTTAAGTTAACCGGAACCCTTGAAGCCTGTTAGCCTAACCAGTCCATTCACTATCATTGGTCTTATAATTGTTGTAGCAACAAGTTGGTGCCCACCATGGGGCTACGCCGCTTACTTTATCTTAAAGACCAGTAGTGTAACTCCTTTTTCATCAAAATCGTCATATCGGAAAGTGAATCTCCCGAAGAAGTTGATCAAGTGTCAAGAACACCGACACCAAATGCTAACCCGCAAATTCCGGCTACGACCACGCCTCTTTTCACTCCGGGAGGTACTTCAACGGGGCCTTTGTTCTCCGAATTTTCACCTTTCCGAACTCCAACCCCTTCACGATCTGGAGTTTTTTCTCCTCATGTAGGAGTCACAAACATCCCGGAGCGTGTCGACTTGACACCGGAAGGGGTAGCACGACATTTTTTGCAACTAAAATCTCTTCTTAACCAACATGTGAGCCAAGAAAGAGAAAAAAGGGATAAGAATAAGACTGGATTATGATGATCCGGAACCCTCACTGTCACTCGGACCTCCACCTTCCCTTTTTACCAGCTCACAACCAGCTGCTTCTCATTTGGAAGCTGGTCCAAGTGTAACCTGCCAACCTTTTAACCTATCTCCTTATACCTATGGAGGCTAAGCCCAACGGCCTTCCCTTTGTTCACTTCACAACCCCTCGGGCATGAAACTACTCTCGAACAAATATGGCAGTCACCAGCTTCAAGTGTTCCTCCTCCTACAACCACCACATGGGAGCAGGCCATGGAGGCCTTGCCCTTGGCTCGAAGTGCAGCGATTAGCACCCCCTTGGGAACAAACCAAATAGCAGCAACTACTGAAAGCCTTCAAGGCTTTAACCTCATGCCTCAGATGATGACTCAAATGATGGCACACTTCCCTTGGACCCAGCTCATCAACCAAGCGCTAAGTACTCACCAAGGAGCAACAAGTCATAATCTTGCTACAAGGGTAGAAGAAGACCTTGCAAAGCCCTATAAGCCCAGTAACCTATCTTGTTTCTCTAAGCAAATCGCCGATTATGACTCTCAAACGAAAATTAAGATGCCATACCATATAAAAACATATGATGGGACCGAGAATCCCGAAGACCACCTCCAGATCTTTACCGGTGCTGCCAGAATAGAAAAATGGTCCCAAGCTGAATGTTGTTTAATGTCCATGCAAACACTTGTCGGATCAGCCAGGATATGGTTCAACGACCTTCCTGCCCAAAGTGTTCGAAGCTTCGATGATCTGAGCAAGGGATTCCTGGCCAACTTCTCACAACAAAGGAGGTACGTCAAGGATGCCACGGTAATTTTCAGATAAAATAAAAGGATGATGAAAGTCTTCGAGATTTCATCGAAAGATATAAGAAGGAAGGGTTGACATATGTGGGGGGCGACGAAAAAATGAGGGTGGCAGGCTTCATGAACGCCATCACCTCCAAATACCTCATAAGGGACTTTAACAAGTGCCTACCTAAAACCCTTGAAGAGGCTCTTTAACGATTTGAGGCTCATATCTGAGGAGAAGAGGCCGTTGATTTCAAAGAACAAAGAAAAAGAGCTCCTAGTTGGCGAGGCAACAGCCCCAACCGAAAGAGAGGGAACTTTAGTCCTATGATAGACATCCAAGGAGCTCAGATCAACGAAGGCCTGAAGGTCGGAACCTTCCAAGCAAGGAAAAGACTATGAACTTCACAGCTCTAACCATAACCCCTTAGGAAATCCTTGCCACCGAAGAAGTAAAACACAGCTTCCGACCTCCTCGACCCTTGCCCAAAAGTAAGAGAAACGAAAACTCCACCCAGTTCTGTGAGTTCCACGAAGAAAAAGGTCACCACACCAACGATTGCTTTCAACTCAAGAGAAGAATTGAGGAAGCTGTTAAGTCCGGAGAATTGGCCCATTTGGTAAAAGGGGTCAAGGACAAGATGGCCGAAAGAAAAAGCATATAAGTGAATATGGTGAATATAGACCAAGGTGTTCCCCAAAAACGACAACGCTTGGAGGCTTGGGAGCTTCAATGCGTCTGCTTCCCCCCACCTCAAGGTGACTTATTCTCCAACCCTTTGGTGGTAGAAGCGAACGTGGGAACGCTCAAAACAAGCAAAGCCTACATTGACACAGGGGCGGCCACGGAGATCATGTATGAAAGGTTATTCAACCAACTAAGTAAGGAAGAAAGTTCAAGGCTTCAACCCTCCGGGTCATCTATAAAAGGTATCGCTGATATACCCTTGAAGCCTTTGGGCCAACTAACCCTTGATGTCTGTTTTAGTGAAGGCAAGATGAAGAAAACCAAACCACTCACTTTTGTGGTTATCAACATACCTTCCAACTATGATGTGATCATAGGCAGGCCAGGACAGTGTGCGTTCAACATGGTTGTTTCGATTGGTCAAGGTGCCGTAAACTTTCCCACCAATATGGGAATTGCAACCCTTCAACCCACCCAAGAGGTTTACACGGTTGAAGGGGGAAAGTTCAAGAAACGAATACGAAGTACAAGTCTTGATCATAAACCCAAAGTATCCTGAATAAAAGGTACGGGTAAACACAAGCCTTTCCAAAAAAACTCTCTCACACCTTGAGAAAATGTTGATATCCTATAACGATGTCTTTTCTTGGTGCCCGGAAGACATGACGGGCATCCCTCGAAGCATTGCAGTGCATGAGCTAAAAATACCACCTGATGTCAAGCCTGTTGTCCAAAAGAAACGGAACTTGGCTCCTGAACGAAGCTTGGCAGCATGCCAAGAGGTTGAAAACCTTGTCCTAGCTGGAATCCTACGTGAGGTCAAATATCAATCTTGGGTGGCTAATCCAGTCAAAGTTCGAAAGCCTGACAAGTCTTGGAGGATGTGCATCTACTTCAAAGACTTAAACAAGGCATGCCCGAAAGATTGCTATCCTTTACCCGAGATTGACCTCAAGGTTGACTCTTTAACCGGCCATCCCTTTAAGTGTTTTCTCGACGCTTACAAGGGTTATCATCAAATTCTCATGAAAGTGTAAGATGGAGAAAAAACTGCATTATACACGGACAAGGGTATTTTTTGTTATCAAAAGATGCCTTTTGGCCTACGAAATGTCGGGGAAACCTATCAATGTTTGATTGACAAAGCGTTTGCTAGCCAAATTAGCAGAAACCTGGAAGCTTATGTAGATGATCTGGTAATCAAAAGCAAGACCGAGTATCAAATGCTTAATGACATACAAGAAACCTTCCAAAACCTGAGGAAGATCAACATGAAACTCAATCCCGGAATATGTTCATTCGGGTTCGAAGAAGGCAAATTTTTGGGACACATCGTGGGGAAACAAAGCATAAAAGTTAATCCCAACAAAGTCAGGCTGTTCTTGAAACTAAATCTCCACAAAGCAAAAAAGAAGTGGAAAGTCTGAACGGAAGGCTTGCAGCCTTGAAGCGTTTTACCTCCAAGCTCGCTGAGAAATCCCTACCCTTCTTCAAAACACTAAAGGGCTGCACCAATAAAAAAGACTTCAGGTGGACGGAAGAAGCGGAGGAAGCCTTCAACCAAATGAAGCAACACTTGGCTTCACTTCCAGCTATTGCAGCCCCCGAAACGGGAGAACTGATCTCTGTCTATCTCTCAGTGGCTGAAGAAGCATTAAGCGCGGTTCTAACCATCAAATGAAACAAAGTTTAGGTACCCGTTTATTTCTTTAGTAAAACATTAAAACTGGCAGAGACCAAATATCCTCCTTTGGAAAAACTTGCTCTGGCCTTAATTCAAACTGCCAGAAGGCTTCGAAGGTACTTTCAAGCACACCCTATACAAGTGGTCACTGACCAACCCATCAAGAGTGTTCTTGTAAAACCAGAAAATTCAGGCCGATTAGCCAAATGGGCTGTCGAGCTAGGTGAACATAACATCACCTATGTCCCAAGAAAGGCTGTCAAAGCCCAAGTCTTGGCGGATTTCATTGTAGAAATCCCGAAGCAAGTCATTCCTGAAATACATACAACTGCCACTGAACCTTCTGACCCTGAAGCCTGGAAGCTTTTTACTAATGGAGCTTCCAGCATTGAAGGGTCATGAGCTGGGCTCATTTTAATCAACCCCGAAGGGTTAGAATTTACATACGCTCTACGACTTGAATTTCAGACCACCAACAACGAAGCTGAATATGAAGCATTGATCGCTGGTCTGAAAATTGCCAAAGAGATGAAGATCCAAAAGCTACAAGTCTTCACAGACTCGTTGCTTGTTTCAAGTCAAGTCAATGATAGCTATGTAGCAAAAGAGCCCAACATGAAGAAGTATCGTGATAAGGCAAAGGAATTAATGAACATGTTTCAAGAATGCACCATCAAACAAGTCCCAAGATCACAAAACAAAAGAGCCGATGCCCTGAGCAAACTAGCATCCCTCACATTTGCACACCTCACCAAGAAAGTTTTGGTTGAAGTGTTGAAAACTCCTTCAATCCAAGAATTGGAGGTTCAAGATGTAATCACTGAAGAAGGTCCCAATTGGATGACTCCCATAGAAAAGTTCCTCAAAAAGGGTGAGTTACCTATGGACCAGATAGAGGCTGAAAGGGTTCGAATCAAGTCCCGACAGTATGTGTTGCAAGGAGAAACCCTTTATAAAAAGGCTTACATTGCACCACTACTAAGATGTCTGGGCCCTGAACAAAGTCAATATCAAGTCAAAGAGGTTCACGAGGGGATATGTGGAGCTCATTTTGGGCCAAGAACGGTGGTTGCAAAATTGATGAACCTTGGATACTTCTAGCCCACGATGCACCGAGATGCAACAGAACAACTTAAAAAATGTGAAGCTTGCCAAATTCATGCACCGGTTCCCAAAAGCCCCAAACACGATCTAGTTCACATCTCCTTGGCTTGGCCATTCCACAAGTGGGGAATGAATATTGCTGGTCCATTCCCACCAGCCAAGGGTGGGGTAAAATTTTTGTTAGTAGCCGTTGACTACTTCACCAAGTGGCCCGAAGTCAAACCACTTTCAAAAATAACGGGCAAACTAGTCATCGACTTTGTATGGGAAAACTTCATTTGTCGCTATGGGCTGCCAGGAGTGTTGGTCACAAATAATGGGAAGCAATTTGCCGAGAAGCCTTTTAGCACATGGTGCAAGGAATTCAGAATCATCCAAGTGTTCAGCTCAGTTGCATACCCACAATCAAATGGCCAAGTTGAAAGAACAAACAGAACCATTGTGGAAGGAATCAAAGTAAGGCTGGGAAGGCATAACAACAATTGGCTTGAAGAACTCCCAAATGTTTTATGGGCAATAAGAACAACCGAAAAAACAAGTCACAAACGAACACCTTACAGCCTAGTGTTCGGATCGGAAGCCATAATCCCAGCAGAAGTTGGAGTTGTGACTCAAAGAACACTCAACATGGATCTCGAATCAAACAACAATGAGACCATGTTGAATTTGCAACTCCTTGAAGAAATCCGTGATCAAGCCACAATACAGAGGCTAAGTACAAACAAAAAATGGAAGCTTTTTACAATGCAAGAGTGAAGCGTGAACGTTTCAGGCCAGGAGATCTTGTACTCCGAAACAACGAGGCCAGCAAGAAAGAAAACCAAGGAAAACTATGCCCAAAATGGGAAGGACCATATACAAACTTTGAAGCTCACAAGGGTGGATCCTACAAACTGGCCGACGCAGAAGGCAAAAGCTTCCAAGACACTGGAACGGAAAAACCCTTAAAAGGTTCCATTCCTAGTAAAGAACTTAAATGTATTTCAAGAGATGTATAATTCTCCTTTTTGTAAACAACAACCTCTTGAATGAATGATGAAGTCTTTATCATAACTTGTCTTTACTATCCTATAATCAGGTTGAGAACCTAGCAAGAAACTCCATGGCAAGGGCCATGTAAGGGGATGAGCTCCCAGGCCACATCGCTCAATAGGTTAAAGGGTTAAATGAACCTATATAAGGGGTGAGTTCCTATATCAATCCAATTCATGAGACTTAGAAAATTTTTTCAAACAAAACTTGTCTAATAGACGGGTCTGAACAGCCTACATCAATTCCTTCCTTAAGCTTTGAAAAAGTTTACGAAACAAATATACACCAAGTAATGGTATAAGGATAGACAACATGTGCTTTTTACCTAATGAAGCCTTGAAGCTAAAGTGACTGCAACACTAAAACTTCTTAGGGAAAGTTAGCTAAAAAACACATCAAACAAGCAAGACAAGCAACAAAAATATAAAACATCAAAAGCTACAATTCATAAAAGAGCCTCTAAAGGCCATAACTAGCATCATCCATAATAGGCCATCTAGGCTAAACAAAGAAATCACAAGGATTCCCATATAAGTGTTCAAACGGCCAACAAACGCCAACAACAACCACAAAGCAGAAACCTTAAGGGTTTCATGCCAAATCTAAATTATTCAAAGTACATAACATTGTTTAAGAGTGCTAAGAAAGCTATGAATCAATTGTTTAAACATCAAAAACAGGCTTTGAAGTACTAGCCTCACCACCCTTACCTTTCTTAGACTTCTTCACTCTTGGGCCACCACTAGCAACGGCTGAACCTTCGAGGCTAGCCACATGAGACACGTCACTATCTCTGGATAAGGTCTCTTCGCTGTCACCAGAACGGGAACGCTTCTTGGACAAAGACTCAAGCACCTCAGAGCAAACCTTCTCATCAAGCCCGGCTGGTTTTAAACTCTGCAAAACGGAAAGAGGTTTACCGAAGCAAGATGAAACTTCACCCACGTAGGGGTAAGTAAGCCTTTCCATCGCTTGAACGGAATCTGAAAAGAGCTTGGAAGCTTCACGGTTGAACATAGGCGATTGCTCCAAGGGTTGACCAGCTTCGTGATGTTTGAAACCAGCAACAAAGCCCAAGTGTTTCCCATAGTTCAGCAGCTTAGTGTAAACACTACCCAACACCGAGTTAAATTCGGAAGAGTGAAGTAGGTAAGTCACAATCTGATGAAACCCATGCTCAATCAGCCACCGGTTGTCGTTAGTGGCCTGGGTGACTGAAGCCTCAAGCCTTCTTTCTCCATATCAAAGGCTTTCTTATGAATCTCAAAGGCTTCCCTATCAGCTTCCAGCTTAACCCTATCAGCTTCCATCTTTTTCTTCAAACCGGCAACCTCAATCTCATGACTAAGAGAAAGCTCGTCAATCTTCTTCACGTAATCCTCCTCCTTCTTTGAAAAACCGTCAACATCCTCCTTCTTTGAAAAAATCGCCAACATCTTCTTGGAGAACTCCTCATACTCTTGCATCCCTTTCCGAAAGAGAGTGACACCCTCAGCTAAAAGGGCAGAAAGGTTGCAAGAGCTAAGAATCAACCTTGAAAGCATGGCATCACCCTCCATCTCAGAGATGGTGTTACGAACTCCAGTGGGAGCAAAGTTAGCCAACACCTCGGAACAAACTTCCGGATCTTTAAAGCTATCATTAACTTTAACATTCCAACCAGGAACATATACCTCATCATCTCCACCCAACCCTTGAACAGTAGATGCCGCAACCTTTTTACCAACAGACTTATTCCTCCTAGTCACAACCAAACCCTGTTTCTTCTCCACCTCTACACTTGGACCCTGATCCTCAGCAACTTGAACATCATCGCTGACGTCCACTAGTTCATGTGAAGATGATGGACCAGAAGACTTCAACAAACGCCGATTAGAGCGGCGGGTAGAAACTTTAGGAGCAGTAGACTTAGTGAAGCCTTTAACGTTCGGAACTCCCACATACCCTGAACCTTCGAACCTACTCTCCTTTCCTCGAACCGCAACATTTTCCCCAGCAGTAGCCGCAGCATCCCCGAATCTAACATCGGAAGTATCATGACTCTTCACAAAATCCAAAGTCGACATAGCTACAAAAAACAAAAGAAGTTTGTCAAATAACCATATCATGGAAACAAAACAAATGCAAGATAAGCAAATGCATACCTTTATCATCTCTCATAAGCACAAGATCCCGATTAGGCTTATCCCATAACTTGATAATTCCTAACAAGACAAGAAAATGTTCGGGAAGAGGACTAAGACGTGACGGACACTTCCTAATAGATTTCAAAAACACATCGTTCAACTCCGATTCAGCCGGCTCTGGCTCATTCAAAACGACCTCGGGTTGTCTCCAAACAGGTTTGAAAGGAAGAATGGAATCGGAAACAAAGAAAAAGAGATCCTTCCAAAAACCAAGGGTCGTAAACGTCGAAGATATCAGGAAAGTATCAACCTGAGTTTGCTCAAAGGTATACCAATCGCCGTTCTTCGCTAGACGGAAGAAACAGCGAAAATTCAACAACGAAGGATCATACCCTAGAGCCCTACATAAAACCTCAAAATGCAAAACCCTAGCAAGCCCTAAGGGGTGAATCTGACCAAAAGACACACGATAATAGTCTAACACGTTCAAAACAAAAACCGAAAACGGATGACGAAGGTTCGAAAACTCAAAATGGCGACAATAAAGGGCAATCGAACCCGCCGGAAAACGGTCGATCGAAGCATCGGCCGGCGGAGCAATCGGTTTAAACTCTAAACCTATACCTCAGTCGAGGCAAAACTATTCAACCTCCTCTTGGGTTAATCGGGAATAACTCACCAACGGATCCTTACGAGCACCCATAATTTCGAAAGAAAAGGGAAGGATTTGAACTAACCTGATGAAAGATCGAAAGGAACTGATGAGTGTTTGAAGAGTATTGTGAAACATTAAAAGAAAAAATGAAGAAAATGAACAGTTATTACTACTAATAATAGCAGTTATTGGAAACCGTAACCTGCAGTTACCATCACATCAACTGTCTTGTCAGAAATTCAAAAATAACCAAAACCGTTCAAAGACTCAAAGCCTTTAAGCAATAACAAAATGTGTACAAAAGTCAGAAGCCTTTGAGCCTACTTTTCAAAAACCTCTGACTTGGGGGGCTGATGAAGGGGGTAGCCCAAAGACTGGTAAAATGGCTTTCACATATTAACGCTAAAAGGGTTAGAAGGTTAAAAGGTTTGTTTCCCGCCCAATTTAGGAAAACAAGTACGTGAACGGTAAGCATGTGCAACAGTACCACGTCAAATTATTGTTCACGTCATCTCTCAAAAGAGGGGACACGCTCAGAAAAAGTAATATTATTATAATCATTAACCGATGGTCAAAAGCTTCCGGCCCATAAAAGGTCATCCCTCTACCAAACTGGAGGTTCATTAGTTTATCCCTTGGATAAAAGGCTTGCATTCCTCTCTCTATATATAGATATACAACTCAGCCATAACACCATACCAGATCTGAGAGTTTAACATATACTCTCTGATCTTCTCTTCTTTTTTGAGAAACTTGCACTTTGCTTGCTTCTTTCTTACTCCAAGAACACCATAGCTTCACAAAGAACTTCATCCAAGAACCGGTTCCAAACATCTCGGTCTTGGATCTTCGGTGAACTATAACAAAAACAACTAAAATAGTGAACCTCTCTCTACGTTTTGCAAATATAGAGGGACACGACGACCTACGTTATGTTAACTGGAACCCTTGAAGCATGTTAGCCTAACCAGTCCATTCACTATCATTGGTCTAATTTTACGTGTTTGGTACGTTGATGATGAACCGGATTGTTGGATAGATACATGGCAGAGATATTATCACAATATATAATCGATGCTTGTCGGATAGGTACATGAAGCTCAAGAAGGTGGTTACGTAGCCATGTAAGTTCAGCTGTTGTGTTTGCTACACCCCGATAGTCGGCTTCGGCACTCGATCTTGAGATAGTATGCTGTCGTTTCGAGGACCACGATATCAAGTTATAACCAAGGAAAACACAATAGCCTGAGGTGGATCGTCTAGTGTCGGGACATCCCCCCAATCGGCGTCAGAGTAAGCCGTGAGTTGGACCGATTTGGATGCCGATAAATGTAGTCCATGATCCACTGTCCCTTTGATGTATCTTATAATTCGTTTAAGATAATTAAAATGAGACTCACGTGGTGCATGCATGAAAAGGCAAACTTGATGGACGGCGTAGGCAATCTCGGGTCGGGTGAATGTCAAATATTGTAGTGCAATTGCGAGGCTACGGTAAAGAGTGTCTTCGGTTAACAACTCGCATGCGGTTGCACTAAGATTTGTCTTTGTGTCGGCCGGAGTGGTGCTCGGTTTGCATTGTTGCATGTAGGCACGTGCAATGATGTCTTCGGCATACGATTGTTGGGAATGAACGAGACCATGTTATGTACATTGAACATGTATTTCCAAGAAGTGATGTAATTGTCCTAAATCGTTCATTGCAAATTCACGGGACATGGATGAAATGAAATGCTACAGAAGGTTGTTGTCTGATGCAGTGAGAATTATGTAATCCACGTATAGGAGTAGGTATGCCATATGAGAACCGCTTTTATAAACAAAGAATGATGTGTCGGTGTCGGTGGTGGTGAGCCCGCATTTAATAACATACGTGGTGAACCGTTGATACCAAGCCCTCGGTGCTTGTTTAAGGCCATAAAGCGACTTGTTTAATTTGCAAACGTGAGACGAATGGTGATTGTTGAGAAACCCGAGAGGTTGAAACATATACACAGTTTCGTTAAGATTACCATGAAGGAACGCGTTCTTGACATCTAGTTGATGGATGGGCCACGATCGCGAAACAGCAAGACTTAGAATGGTTCGAATGGTGGTGGGTTTTACCACGGGGCTGAATGTTTCATCACAATCGATACCAACCTATTGAGATTTCCCATTTACAACCAAACGGGCTTTGTATCGTTCGAGACTACCATTCACATGATATTTGTGGCGAAATAGCCACATGCATCGAATTACATGTGCGTCGGTTGGTCTAGGTACTAGATCCCATGTATTATTTTCTATTAAAGCTTTGTATTCAGCTGTCATGGAATTAGACCAGTTAGGATCGGATAATGCTTGTTTATGTGACTTGGGAATTGGTGAGGGTGGGGTCAGGTTGGTTGTGGAGACATGAAGGTTAAAAGGAATATTTGGTTTGATAATTTTGGCACGTGATCGGGTGACCATTTGGTGAGAGGGTTGTGGTGGGGGAGGGGCGGGATTAGGATGTGCATTACTAGTGGTCTCGGATGTCGGATTCGTGTGTGGAAATTCAAGGTTTGTATTGTTAGTGGGTGGATTTTGAGGAGTAGGTGGTGGGGAAGTAGGCCGTGATGTAGTGTTGGATGGTGAGTTGTTATTGGAATTGGGTGGAGTTGGAGAGATGGTTATATGTGAGGATGTAGTTGTTGCATGTGGGGAACCAGTAGGTGAGGAAGGTTGAGGTGCAGATGGTGTTGGGCTAGTGGGGGTTGGGTCAGAGGGTGGTGGGTCCGATTGGATCGAAGATGGTTCGAATATTAGTGGAGATGCATCGGATTCAAGAAATGAGTATGATTATGGTGTTGGCGTAAATAGTTTAGAGAATGGAAAAGTTGACTCATCAAAGGTCACATGGAGAGATATAGTAACATTTCCGGTTTCGATGTCGAGGCATCGGTAGCCACGGTGATTGGTAGGATAACCAAGGAAAACACATGGGGTGGAACGAGGTGCTAATTTATGAGGGCGAGTCGCAGTTTGGTTTGTGTAACATGTACATCCATAAAATTTTAGATGTTCATAGGTAGGTTGTTTTAGGTATAGTGCGGTTGTGGGTGTGTTATTATTGAGTACTTTGGTTGGCAAAATGTTATGTAGGTAAACCGCGGTGTGAAGTGCTTCTACCCAAAATTGTGGCGGGATGGAAACATGTGAGAGTAGAGCAAGCATTAATTCGTTCAAATGTCGAATCATGCGTTCCGCTTTCCCGTTTTGTTGGGAAGTGTGGGGACAAGAAAAGCGGAATTGTAAACCATTTTGGGATGCAAATGTGTGAAACCGGGCATTATTAAATTCACCGCCCATGTCACAATGAAATGTTTTAATGTGACAGTTAAATTGAGTGGCGATAAATTTATAAAATTGAGTAAATTTACTAAAAGTCTCTGATTTGAATTTGAGTGGGTATACCCATGTGTATTGTGTATGAGCATCAATTAGGACTAGATAATATTTGTAACCATGTTTACTTAAGACCGGGGAAGTCCACAAATCACAATGCAACATATCAAATGGATAAATAGTACTAGAAGTAGATAATTCATACGGTAAACGTTTGTTCTTGGAAACTTGAAAAGACTTGCAAACAAAGGAACGGTCTTGTTTATTACATGAAATAAATTTATTCAAACTTATAAAATCTAGAACATGAAACCCGGGATGTCCTAGACGGTTATACCATGATATGGAATCTGAAGTAGCAACAAACGATGAAGCAGTTGTGGATGTTGGTACTGTGAGTGCATAAAGTGGACCGGAGCTATTGTGACGACTCAAGATCTTCCCTTTCTTGTAATCCTTCACAGAAAAACCAAAAGGATCAAAATCGACATTAACCCAATTATCGATAGTAAATTGACGAACTGAAATTAGGTTTTTAATAATGCCCGGTGTGTATAAAATGTTTTTGAGTTGGAGTGGTTTAGAGGAGTAAGGTAGGAGGGTATTACCCGATCCGATAACTAGTACTCGATTGCCATTTCCAACTAAAATAGATTTAATAGAATTAACACACGGGTTAGTAAACATACCTTCTTCCAATGTTAGGTGATGGGTTTCACCGGTATCCATAACCCATGGTGCATTAGGCGGGTCCATGGTCATTGACTGAAAAGCAGCCCCAAGTTCGCTGGGTTCAAAGGGGTTAACATCGGTGACATGGGCCTGATCAGTTTGAGTATTGGGCTTGCTTGAGCTTGGCCTGGAAGAACTGGCGGCCCATGGACTGGCCCAACCAGCCTGGGTTGGGTAGGGGCAAGCTGGCGGGGTCCAGAATTGGGGAGGCCATTATTGTGGAGGCATGTGATTGAATTGGGTCGTGGTCCATTGTTGGTAAGTGGGGTGTCCAGAGGAGGGACCAGTGGTGGGGTTATTGTGTGGCCGATTACCGCGGTTGGAGGAGGACGACCCGGCATTAAATGCGGATTGGGATTGACCACGGTGATTGTTTGGTTTTCTTCCGGATTGACGAGCCCCACGGTTATGGTTTTGATCACGGCGAGGGTTCTGGTGATGAACTGGTGCGACAACGACCATAGCTTCCAGTGCGGAATTCAGATCTCGAGCGCTTTGTCGTTGTTGCTCGAGTTGTAACATGCTGCAAGCGGTCTCCCAGGTCTGGAGACTTTGGTTGATGAACGAACGAGCCTTATCGAACTCGATAGGCAGTCCACGAACCAACTGAAGCACAAGCCGTTTCTCATTGACCGGACATTCAACATCGTTCAACTGGTCCGATAGTTCTTTGAGACGCTGACAATAGGCTTCGAGTGATGGCATGGCGACAAGTTTAAGGTTGTTGAACTCATGTTCTAGAGCAGCGGACCTAGCCCCCTTGTTGTTCAAATAAATGTTGCTGATCTTGGTCCAAGCTTCGAATGCCGTAGTATCGGGTTCGAGAACCCGCACAAGGAGATCGTCAGATAGTGTTTTGTAGATCCATTGTAAAACGATTTCATGGATCTCCATCCAAGAATCATACTCGGGATCGTTCTTAGATGGTGCACGAGTGCCATAGATGTGGTGGAGCACCTTGTAGCCACGAGCATGGAGGTGAAAAAGTTTCACCCAAGAGGAGTACGACACCTTCGTTCCGTCAAGAACACGCACCTTTTTCTGGATATCGGTGACCTTGTAGACGGGGTGAAGAGTGGTTGGCTTGGGAACGGAAGCGGATTTGTCACCCATTTGGAGATTAAGTAACAGCAAAGTGAAGAAAAAAATGGAACAGGGGAACCGGCGGCTAGAAGAATTAGGCACAAGGTTGATACCATGTGAATAATTGAATTGGTTGACTATTATTGATCAACTAGAATGCCATATATACAAGAAAGATAGTGCCTAACTCGAATAACTAAATCATCTATAAATGAGGAGAATATCCTCACGTGCATAATATTTACACAATATTATTATAAAATACAATATACTAATA
Source organism: Bidens hawaiensis (assembly GCF_021521415.1). Classification (NCBI taxonomy): domain Eukaryota; kingdom Viridiplantae; phylum Streptophyta; class Magnoliopsida; order Asterales; family Asteraceae; genus Bidens; species Bidens hawaiensis. The sequence continues at coordinate 121,409 of NW_027497536.1, read as the reverse complement.
ACTAACACAAGAAGATAACAAGGACAAGATTGTGACTCTCAAAACTTAGAATATATGGTTCGGGTTAATACATTTTATAAGAGACAACAACTAGGTAAATACAAGGGCAAAACATGGAAAAAATGAAGAATCTTAAACAAAAGTGCATTACATTCTATTATCTTAAGCGAAGTTTCTCTCAACTATAGGGACAACCAAATACAAACATCTTATATCACCTACAAATACAACTAACAAGCCGTCCAAACCATAGCACCCTCATTACACATTAAATCGTATTTACTTGATTTTCATTCATTCAAACCCTCTTATATAACTAATCCTCTAGAAAGCGGTGATATCGAAAACCATATTGAAGGGTTCTTATCCAGATGCCTTATTCGATCATTCTTAAGCTCTAATTTTGTACTTATGCTTTTAGTACTTACTTTGATACTCATTATTGGAGTGTCTACCACCTCCAACATTATTCATATTCATTCGTACTTTGATACTTATTATGTTGTTCCAACGTTGAGGTCAAACTTTTCTCAAGCCATGGAGGATGAGGGTACTATCATTAATTGGCAACCCAAATTTACCTGCTCCAGATTACTATCAGTTGCATAGTGAATGACATGTTCACCTTAAGTGCATTGATTAGTCAAGACTCAGACTCAAGAGTCAAGACCCTCTACCAAAATCAACATTTGCCACTGTGATACATACACGTTGAAGAAATTTAATCATTAAAAGTTGTTCAACCTATTTTTGATATAAACTTGTCTAAAACACATTTACTTTGTAAAAAATTAAACATAATTTATTCTCTCTTAAATTTATCAAGCTTTGAACAAATTGGAATCCCCAACACTCCTCCTTTATTTACAGCCTTTGTCTGGATATTAAAATGCAAAAGTTTTTACCAAGTGTGGTCTCGTGTTGAGTGGTATATGTTAACTATGATGTAACTTTTTTTATTTTATAAAATAACTAGATTTATAGCCCATGTAACATACAGGATGATCTAAATAAAGTAATACATAATGTATATGGAAAAATGTATTGCATCTATGCTTGTACCATTATACATAAATAGATTTTATTTATATCAAAAAATGATTTTTTCTAAGAGAATAAATGAACTTAATAAAAAAATAATAATTCACGTGCAAAAACATAACAAAGAACACTCCATCTATTGTAAATTTCATTCTCAATATCATATCTGTATAATTGAAAGAATTTTGGTTATGTACCAATTTCGGAGAATGTTTCTCATATAATAGTAATTTTGAGCTAAATCATGAAAAAGATTTTTATAAGTTTGAGGGGTTTCTCGACCTTGCCATAATGACATAAAAAATAACATGTTAACATGTTCAATTTTGTGAATGTTTTGCTTGACTTGAACATAGTTTTGTATGACATGCTTCACATATAACATTTTGATCACTATTTAAAGAAAAGTCGCTCACATAAATGTTTCGAATTTGATAAAAGTAAAAAGCATTGATAGGCATGGAAGTGGCATGCCGGAAGTGTTAGTCTTTTTTCTTAGATTTTAGTAGTTGTGGGAAACATACTTAATGTGCAAAATCCCGAATCTTTAGACTATTTCCAAAAGTGTCCTTAAAAATAAATTCGAAACTCAATTACATTTAAAATTCTAACTTTCATTTGTTTTACATTTTTAAGTCAAAATTTTGAACATGTAACAAATTTGATGATAAATCTATTTGCAATTTCAATTTAAAAATATTTATATTACCCCTTTTTTACCCGTAACAAATTTGAACCAAATGTAGTTAATTTGTATAAAACGATCTATTGACCAACTTTTAACCCGTAGCAATCAAATTTAGGCTTCACAAAAAAACTAAAACAATCCTTGATAAAACAAAGAAACTAAATATGATAAATTTTATTATATTTTAAACTGAGTGTTATATACTATCCTTACAATTTAACACACATATATATAGTTTACTAAATTAACCGAAAAATAGATTGATAGATTTAAATCATATATTTATAATTTATAAATTTATATGACAATGTACAAAAAAAACAAAAGAAAATGGATTTGTTTTTAAACATGAATTAACTTTTAAGAATATATTTTTAATTTAATGATTAAAAAATTACTTTGTAAAATGAAAGCATATTAGAGTTTTTTTATTTACAATTTTCAACAATATATATAGTATAATATGGTTATTATAGCATTAATATTGTTCTTATAGCATTTAAAATTATATTCTTTTCAATCTTTAACAAACACGGTTTGTTGTTGATTTTTTGATTTCACAAAGTATGTTGTGAAATATTTTCTAACAACGTATAGTAGTATAATATGTAAATATTTATTTTTATAGAAGTGTATAAATATAATATAAATAGAGTTTAAAAAAAGTTAATAATTAATCATTTTATATATATAATATAAATGGAGTGTAAAAGGAAAATGAATAATTATCTATTTATAACATATATTAGTTTTGGAGGGAACAAAATTGTGATGATTAACCATAAAGGGACATGTGTTTATAATTATTTTACTTTATTAAAATAATAATTTTCTTTTCTTTTCTTTATGTAAGATGTTGAATGTAACCTTAAAAATTATAATAAGAAAACAAGTCATTATTGTAAAATTTGTTTTCTGTTATAAATATATTAATATTATGGTTATCAATACCTAATATATATTAGCTTTCTCTCCAAGTTTTTCTATTCTATATATACATCTCATTGTATCTCTTTGTAATACACACCATATTAATGAAATCTTCATCTTTCTCCCTATATCTCTTTCTCATATGTTTGGTTATTAGGCTTGTTTCACAACACGTTATCAGCACGAAGCTTCTACAATTTATCTCAATCATAGTGTATGTCTCATCCTAGTATCCTACAATTTTTTTAAGAGAACTTCATATATGGACAATATCAACATGGACTACGTCAACATCAGTCACCACGACTTGCTTTTGAAGTTGGATCACACATCATAAGGTAAGTGAGTATATATAATTAACATACCATTGTTCTTTATTCTTTGAAACTTGAACCATTAAATCTCTTAAAATAATCCATATTATAATTCATATAAGTCTAGGTTAAATAGAGATTATATTTATTAATTATTACTCCGATACAATTATAAGTTTTGTATTGCATGCTTAACGAATATGTTTGTTTATGTTAGAATTTTTCATACCTACAAAACAACTATATATATCTATGCACCATTAATTATTTCTTATAAAAAAAATTGTGGAAAGAATATAATCAAATTTAAAGTTTCCTTTCATCTAGATAGAGATGACTTTCTTTAGCAAAATATTGCTTCTCGAGATGATATTAGAAGAAACTATTGAATTGCTAGTTTTGTTTGAAACTTTAACTGTGAAAATATATCTATAGTAAAAGACTAATTATTAAATTGAATAGTTTTAATAAAATCATCTTACAAAAGAATAAAGGGTGCAATTATAGGATTCAAAGAATTTAATTAAATATATAGTTAATTTGTTTCTAAATTATCCCATTAGTCATGGTTATAATCTTGTTGAAAAAGAAAAATCATCTTATTCTATATTGGTTTATGATTTTAATAAATGGTGTTGTTATTATATACTTTATTTGTTTATTATGTGATTATTTGGTTTTTAAAATTCAATCATGTAAGATTAATATATGAGATTTGTTGTCATACTATATGAAGAAACACTAAATGGCCCCGGCAGATTAAGGATAATCTGAGGGTTAAGTAGATGTTTCCCACGAGGGTTAGGTCCGGCAAAGATGACTATTCTTCTCGACCTGCAAAACAGACACCGTGAGCTCGTCACTGAGAAGGGGGGAGGGGGTTCCTCCTTGTGACCACCCTCCGGCGTGAAAATCAGACTAGATTGCTCTGAATATAAGTGTATATTGAGAGAAATAGCTAGAGAAGATAAGATCCTGATACCGTTCCAAGGTGTTGGAGTATTTATAGCCGAAGGTAGGTTTCCAAGCAGGTACGGCCAGCTGTATATAATATTCCTTTTCCACCAACTACGGGCTACGTACGTGCCACGATGGGAGTTGGTGGGTAGGCAGCGGCTGATAGTGACATTTTGTACTGGAGCGTGCTCCTCCTCGTCCTATTGTCGGTGAGCTGTCACCCTGTGATTGGTTCATGGGTTGTCTTTGTCAGATCTTGTCTATTTTGTCCATACCTTGGCAGGTATAGTACAAAAGATCTTCCAGAAGCGTACGGACTGGCTCTTTTGGGCGGGAATATTCCCGCCTTGCTCATTCTTTCTTCAGGTGACATTGCTGAAGTATGAGTTAGTGCCTTATGCGTGTAGCCTCACTGTTAGTACGGGTAGCCTTCCTTCTTGGCTTGTACCCACAGCTGCGGGAACAGGTAGGGTACTGTACCAAGGGAGGCTTTCCTGCGAGAACAGCTGGCTTACTGCGTGTAAGGTCTTCATCTCTGAGCATGGTGGGTCCTGTGGAACCAGCTGGTCTTTGCGCAGACGTACCTCTTCAAGGTGTGTCTTGCGGGTCCAACTGGGCTTTGCGGGGACCTACCTCTTCAAGTCCCTCCAGTCCATTGTTCTTCTCATGAATTGTTAATAAGTGAGGTGAACTTTTGGACTTTAGGCAAGGGGTTTTAAAGAGGGGTTTTTGTTTTTTAAGGTTTTCCGTGGGGATTCTTCCCGCAGTTTTCCTAATGTCACTTGCAGAAATTCCCGACTTTTCTGCCTGATCTTTGGTTATGATGCGGGTAGGTGTTTAACCTCTTCGCAAGTCGGGAGCGTTAAGTTTCACTTGTATAGATTCTTCGAGGTTTTGGTAGTTTTGGACATAGTGATCAGTTATGTTAAACCACCAATTCCACCTTGAAGCTTCAAACAATCTAGTTCTCAACGTTCCCGCCATGCGGAGGTGTTATTTCTCTTTCCGCAAGCATGGCCCATAAGATCCTTCTTGGGTTCAATTCCCTGCAAGTGCTGAGTATGTGAAGGGTTTCGCCTTGACACTGTACCCGCACTTGTCTTACGGTTCCTTGTTTTCCAAGGTATCTTGGCTTCAATTCCCTGCAAGTGCTAAGTATGTGAAGGGTTTCGCCTTGACACTGTACCCGCACTTGTCTTATGGTTTCTTGTTTTCCAAGGTAAGGGGGTATATTCCCTCTTATTTTTGAATCTTTTTGAATCTTTCTGAAATTCGAAGAGTTGGTGAAAGGATAAGGACAGTCCAAACGGCTGAAGGGACGTTGGCGTCTTCTGACGGTTTCAGGACGTGCAGGAAGTTATGACGACGTGACAGCATGTGGTTAATCAGGACACTTTTTCAGGCGCGTGGGCGCGAGTTTCATGTCACGCGCCATCCTGACACCTGTTGCCAGCTTGCTTTATCCACACGTGTCGTCGTTTCATTGCACCTGCGCTCTCTCTCTCCTCCGCATTAAATTCATCGCATTCATTGCGATGAGTATATAAGGGGGTAGAGGGTGCATCTCATCCCATACCTTCACTTCACTCTTCTTTCCCTTTTTAGCGATTTCCGGCGAATACTTATCTTTTCCGTCGAGCATTCTCCTGAAATCGCTCTTTATCTAAAAAATGTCGTCTTCTACTCATGATCCTGAGGTAAACGTCGAGGAGTCCGATGTATACCTCGAGAACCCGACGTCCATGTCTGATAAGGACGATAAGAGTACTGCTGGCTAGTGCCAGTGTACTCTTTCTGTCGATTTATACCACTATATCGTCAAGAAGTCCATGCTCGAGCCTTATTAGCTTGAGTTTCCGGAGCCCCACCAGACGGTGTATGATGCCCCTAAGGGCAAGATAGGGGTTTATGCCTCGTTCTTCATATATGGGAATCTCATATTCCCATTAACGAAGTTCGTATACCGTGTTTTGGAGAAACACGGTGTACACTTGACGGAGGTGCACCCGATGGCGATTGCTAAGGTTCGCCATTTTGAATGGGTGTGCCGCATTCTGGACATCGAGCCCCGCGTTGAACGCCTGATGACCTTCTACTCCTGGAGGTGCATCCAGGGTTGGTATACCCTGGTTACTCGGATCAAGGGGTTGAAGATTTGCGCTACCGAGCGTAGTCTTCGTTCTTGGAAACGGGAGTTTTTCTTCATCTCCGCTCGCGTCGTCCCCATCGCGATGACGTTCAAGAACGGGAGGGCGCTCCCTAACCTTCACGCCTCCAATTACCAGGAGGCGGAGTGGTTCGCCAAGATCTCCCAGATCCAGACTCCGGTTTATCGCTTCGCGGAGTCTGGGATGGTGATGCTCGGGATGAGCCGCGTGTGGAAGGATGCTGGGTCTGGGACGCCGCAAATACCCATCGTCCTTGAATACGGTTTGAGCTCTATTCCCTACGGTATGCTCCATTTTTTGTGTTGGTTTAGGGTTTTTCTTCTAACATTATCTTTTTTATTTCAGAGGGGAACGACCTACAATCGCTCTTGCATCCACGGGAGACTGGTGGTCCCGAACGGTTGGGTACTCGTGATCTTGACGAGAACGAGTTGCACATCTTGGAGAAAACTGCGGATAGGTTCGTAGAAGTCTATCCGGCAGATCATGAGATCCTAAGCGCCACTCGGCCAGGTAATAAGTTCTTCAATCCTCGTCCTCTTCATGCTCAAACTTCTACTGGAATTCCTCTGATTTTGTCATCTTCTGATGAGAATCCGCAGATGGGCCCTTCTTTGTGAGGAAGAAGAAGGCTGCTGGCAGGAAGGGCAAGGCGAAGGTTGCTTCCGTCGTCGACCTGGGGAATCAGTCTGATTCCGAGACTGAGAGTGAGGAGGCGGCGGGGAACCTTGGTGGTGGTGGCGAGACCCTTGTCTCAGAGGTTGAGACAACTGTCGCTTCCGAGCCACCAAACGTTGTGACGGAGACTGGCGTGAAGAGGCCAGTCCCATCGGGTCTATCTCCACCTGTTAGGTCTTTCAGGATCAAGAAAGCCAGTAAGTTTGTTTTTTGTTCATCTTTTCCGCATTTCCTTCCGCCTTTGTTTTAATATCTTCTCTTCATGCAGGAGTGGACTTATCCGCTTTTAAGAGCGATGCGGGAGGGAGCAGTTCAGGACCCACGACGGTAGGTTTGGTCAACCTATCCGAGGCGATGACCCAGGCGGCTGCGCCTGATTCCGGTGTTGGTTCAGTTGCTCATATTGTTGAAGCAACTGTTCCAGTTATGACGTCATCTCCGCCGGCCGTCAGTGCCATCTTTACCACATCCTTCACTGGGCCGGCGGTGACTTTTTCTGCGAGCTCCTCCGCAGCGGCGACCACGGTTGTGAGTTCATCTCCAATGAGTTCACCTCCGATGGTCTCTACCATGGTGGCTTCTACTATGCCCCCTCCGGTGTCAGCGACTACCTCGTCCATGGCTGGTTCTTCAGGTATGTTTGGGGTTGGGACCTCTAGCCAATCTTTGCCTCCTTCCCATCTCCTTGACCTCTTGGATGGATATCCCTTAAGTTCGGGTGATGGGTTTGGCGGCTACCGGCCTGTTATCGACCCTACAGGTGCGTGGGGTTACTTTGGCCTATTATCTATTCTTATCATTTTTTCCTAACTGTTTGTTTATTGCAGTTTCGGATTCCAATGAGGTGTATGCTCCAAGGTGGAATATCCGCCGAGGAACAACCCTAAGGACGGCTGCGGATTGTGTAGTCTGGGCGCGCCATGCTGCTCCAAGCTGTGCGTTGGGGGAGGCAATGGCTAGCTACCAGGAGGGTAGGCTGTCCAATGAGCTACGAATCCTTCTTGCCCGAATGCAGCCGCGCGTCGAGTTGCTTTGTCGTGAAAACGACAAGTTAAAGACAGCGCGTAGCCTGGAGGTGGCTCAGGCGCGTTCGTTGCGGGAGGAAAACAAGAGGCTCGCCGCCATTGCTGCGGAGAAAGAGAAGGCCTTCAAGGACCTTGAGGTCGAGATTCAGGCCAGGCATGAGGCCCGTTCCAAGGCTACCCAAGCTGTTAACGAACAGCTTAGGTTGGCCAAGGAAACTGCGCGTAATGCGACCGAGAGAGCCACCAAAGCTGAAGCCGTTGCTGAGCCTCTGCGCGCTGAGAACGAAGTGTAAACTAGAGAAGCTTCAGCAGGCTCATGATGCTTTGGCTTTAGAAGATGCCAAGAAGCTCCAAGAGCTCCTGGATCAGAAGGGTATGCTTGATCGCACTGAGCGCAAGCTTAAGGGCGTTGAAGAGGCTGCTGCTAAGGATGTGTTGCTTGCCAACCTCAACAAGAATGAAGCCGAACGCGCCCGCGATCAAGCTCAAGCTACCCTTCAAGAGGCTCTGACAAATAAGGAGTGGCTTCTGCGAGAAGCGTTGCCTCAGGTATGCATAGCTCCATAATTATTTTTATTTATTTTTTTTTTATTTTTTTTTTGCTTTACGCTTTTCTTTATACTTAAAAAAGTTTTTTATATATTTTTTTTTGTAGGTTGTGCATCGGATTTTCGCGAACACATCTTATGACGATGCCATGAGTGCAGCCCTCAACGCTTCTCATGAGGACGGAGAGAAGGCTGGTTTCCTGCTTGGTATAGGATTTGCAGAGAAGGGCATCCCGCCTTCCAACTTTTCTTTACACGATGCAGACACTGAAGCTGCCTACGACCAAGCTGTGAACCAATATGCTGCCTTCCCGCATCCGGTTGTGGAGAAGGTGAACGAAATTGCGGCTGCTGATGACGGGCTAGTTGTTCTCAAAGCTTTCCTTGAACTGCCACAGCCAACTGATGGTGCGGGTTCAAGTGGGTTTGGAGGGAGTGGTCCCGAAGCTTGAACCTTGAGATCCCTTCCAACCGTTAAGATAGATTTGTATTTTTGTAGGCGGGTAGATACCTAGCCCTTCTTGTACACTGAAGCTGCCTACGACCAAGCTGTGAACCAATATGCTGCCTTCCCGCATCCGGTAGTGGAGAAGGTGAACGAAATTGCGGCTGCTGATGACGGGCTAGTTGTTCTCAAAGCTTTCCTTGAACTGCCACAGCCAACTGATGGTGCGGGTTCAAGTGGGTTTGGAGGGAGTGGTCCCGAAGCTTGAACCTTGAGATCCCTTCCAACCGTTAAGATAGATTTGTATTTTTGTAGGCGGGTAGATCCCTTCCAACGCCTTGCCTTGTAAACATTATATGATTTGCTCATGCATATTTTAGTTTAACTTAGCAATATTCTAAGTGTTTTGAATAAGTTAACCTTTCGACGCGTGTTTGATAATAGTTAATGTTCTGTTTCCTCTATCATGATTGTGCGGGTAGAACCGTCACTTTCACTTAGTAGGATGGTCAAACTTTACCTATATCTGACCTGCTGAAGGTTTTCCTCATCTCCTTAGAAATATTTACTGTTTTTGTGTTTATGCGGGTTGTGCCGCTTTCCACACGCAACGACTTACTTCCTCCCACACTTATTTATGCGGCGAACACCGGCATATCAGTGTGGTCAGTTCATAAGTATAAAGGTAAGGCTATCAACACAATGTGATAAGGAGAATCATTTCCAATAGAAGTGGCTCTAGGCCTTTTCTTTACAAGTTTGGAATTGATCTACATGTAACATCTGCGTAATTGAGCTCCATTCCATGTTCTTGGGATGGGGGTGCCATCGAGCCTTTCGAGCAGGTATGCGCTCTTTCCCAAAACTTCTTAAAAATGTATGGCCCCTCCCAGACCGGGGTTAGCTTTCTTGGGCACTCTTGGTTCGAAGCCTCGTTGTTACGCAGTATGTAGTCTCCGACATTGAAGTTGCAGAGTTTTACCCGCGTGTTGTAGTACTTTCGCATTTGTCGCTTGTAGTTCTCTTCACGCACTGCGGCTAAGTCTCTGCGTTCTTCGGTTAGCATAAGGTCTAACCGTCTTTCCGCATCATTGTCTTCTGGTTGAGTTATGACTCTTGGTGAGGGTAAACCGGTCTCGACTGGAATCATGGCTTCAGTGCCATAGGTGAGGCTGAACGGGGTTTCGCCCGTGCTTGCCTTTTTTAGCGTTCTGTTCGCCCAAAGGACGTGTGGAATTTCGTCCACCCAGCCGGATCTATGCTCCAAGAGTCTTTTCTTTATGCCGTCGACGATGCTCTTGTTTGCTCTTTCCACCTCACCATTACCTTGCGGGTGTGCCACTGAGGTAAAGGTGTGGGTGATTTGAAGTTCTTTCAGCCACTTTTGTAGCTTCTGGTCAGCAAAGTTGGTGCCGTTATCGCTCACCAAATTCTGTGGAAGTCCAAAACGACAAATAATAAATTCCCAAATAAATTTTTTGTTATGTTTTGCGGTTGTTTGGGCTAAGGGTTTTGCTTCTATCCACTTGGTGAAGTAGTCGATGGCTACCACTAGGAACTGAACGTTCCCTGCTGCTGTGGGAAATGGGCCTGTCACATCGATGGCCCACTTTTGGAATGGCCATGAAGAAGTGACTGGAACAAGTTCGTTCTTCGGGCGGTGCGTGTTGGGTGCGTAGAGCTGGCAGGACCTACATTTTCTGATGTAGGCCAGCGCATCCGTATGCATCCCCGGCCAAAAGTATCCCGCGTTGTTTAGCTTAGCTACAACTGCGCGTGGACCTGCGTGAACTCCACAGATGCCTTCGTGTACTTCCCTTAGGAGGTAGTCGGCATCTTGGTCATCAACGCATCTGAGGAGTGGACCAAGAAAGTTACGCCTGTAAAGTATGTCATCAATCAGTTGATAGTTCAGTGATTTACAGTGTATATTTCTTGCCTGTGTCTTCGACTCTGGTAGTATACCCGCTGCAAGGTAATTTATGAATGGTGTCATCCATGTTTCCGTGCCGGTTTGGATGACACAAATTTCCTTGTGCGGGACTGATGGTGCTCCAAGAAGTTCAACGCGGATGTCCTTTCCCAAGTGGGTGAAGGCTAACGATGCAAGCTTGCTTAACGCATCCGCAGATTTGTTTTCGCTTCGCTTGATGTGCACAACTTTGCAATCGTTAAAATCGCGCATAAGGGTTTTAGCTTGTGCAAGGTACAGGGCCATTATGTCATTCACGGCCGTGTACGTCCCGTTTATCTGGTTGGCTACTAGCAAGGAGTCCACGTGGGCTTCCAAGTTTTTCACTCCCATCTTACGCGCAATTCTTAATGAGGCCAAGAATGCTTCGTATTCCGCTTCATTGTTCGTACTTGGGAAATCAAGCCGAATAGCGTAAGTGTATTCTTGGCCTGCTGGGTTAATTAGTTTCAACCCTGCGCCTGAACCTTCGTTGTTGGCTGCTCCATCAGTATAGAGTCGTCAGACATCGTTAATGTCTTGTGCTGGAGAGGGTTGAGCCTCTTCCTGGCACTCTTTCTCCCGCGATGCGGGGACTTCCGCAATAAAGTCGGCCAAGACCTGGCTTTTATGGCTGGTCTTGGCTTGTACTTTATCGCGTATTCCCCCATCTCAATTGCCCATTTGGCTAGACGTCCCGACAACTCGGGTTTGCCTAGAACGTTTGCAAGTTTGAAGTTGGTGAGAATGGTGATTGGGTGACCTTGGAAATATCGTCTTAGCTTGCGTGAAGCCTGTACAAGCGCTAAGACTAATTTTTCCAGGGTAGAGTACCGGGTTTATACGTCTGTCAACACGCGGCTGACATAGTAGATAGGCATCTGGATGCCTTTCCGTTCTACTAGTAGGACTGCCCCGGTTGCTCTGTCTGTGGCGGAGAGGTAGAGAATTAATTCCTCCCCCACTTCTGGTGCTGTGAGTGTTGGGAGTTTGATCAAGCGTGACCGAATCTCTTGAAAAGCTGCTTCCACTTATGGTGTCCAGCGGAAGTGCGTTTTCTTTAAGCAATTTCTCAATGTTGACATGAATGGGAACGACCTATCCGCATGGTTTGCCAAAAAGCGGTTAAGTGCGACTAGTCGTCCATTCAGTGTCTGAGCCTGTTTGATGGTAGTAGGTGATTCCATTTTCATAATGGCTTCGACCTTTTCAGGGTTCGCTCTGAAGCCATCTTTGGTGACGATGACTCCTAAGAACTTCTCTTCTTCCATCCCAAAGGAACACTTGCTCGGGTTGAGCTTCATGTTTATCCTTCTGAGCGTGTTGAAAGTTTCTTCGATGTCTTTCAACATATCTTCTGGCTCAAGGCTTTTGATGACCAAGTCATCCATGTAAACTTCCAAGTTCCTCCCGATTTGGGCATGGAACTCTTTGTCCATCAGGCGTTGGTATGTGGACCCGGCATTCTTAAGTCCGAATGGCATCATTTGATAACAAAATGTGCCATCGAGCGTCCGAAATGCGGTTTTGTCCTGATCGTCAACGGCCATGTGGATTTGATGGTATCCCTTATACGCATCAAGGAAGCATTTAAGGCGAAACGGTGCTAACGAATCTACCTTAAGGTCAATTTCGGGTAACGGGTAACAATCCTTGGGGCATGCTTTGTTTAGGTCTTTGAAGTCTATGCACATGCGCCATTGTTTGTTGGATTTCGGTACCATGACGGGATTTGCAACCCATGTTTGATATTTACTAACGCGTACGATGCCTGCGTCAAGGAGTTCCTTGACTTGGGTTCTACACGCGTTAGCCTGTTCCGCACCCATTACACGACGCTTTTGTATGACTGGCGTAAAAGCCGGGTCACATTTGAGCTTATGCTCCGCCTTACTTCGGGGTACACCAGTCATGTCAGCTGGTGTCCACGCGAAAATGTCAGCATTTTTTTGCAATAAGCGTTTGAGTAAGGTGCGTGTGGGATTAGTGATTGTTGGGCCAATGGTGACGGCCTGGTCAGGATATTTGCCATTGAAGGCCCATTCTTCTGGCTCGGTAATGGTCGGTTTAGCCATCTTTGGTTTGGGTTTAGATGAGACAGATGCGATGCATACCTGGGGAATACCCGTGATCATCGCGACACCCTCAGCTGTTGGCCATCCCATCATGCCATGGACCGAAGACACCACGGCATTAAATCTTGCCATCCCATCTCTCCCGAAGAGAATGTCGTATGTGTGGTGTGGCTTCCTCATTACGACGAAGTCCACGTCTTCTGTGCGGGAGTATTTCCCGTCCGTGAGAGTGACGGGGAAAGATAGGATACCCAAGGGGGTGTTTGTGCTGCCGTCAAACCCTTCCATCGAGGCGTAAACCGTTTCTAGGCGTTCTTTGTCTTCGTCGTCTAGCTTGTCAAAGAACTGCCTATACATGACCGTTGACGAAGCGCCGTTATCAGCAAGAGTGCGGGAGGTGATGTAGTGCCCCAGCTGGCTTTTGATGACTATGGGGCCTTCTTTGTTGGGTCCTCCTGGAACACGCGGGAAGCGCACTTCAGCTTCCTTCCACGCACTTGGCTCTGTTGTTCGTCGTTTTCTTCCTCTGACGTTGCCATGAACCATGTGAATGCTGATGTCGATGGGCTTTCGTCCGTTGCCCTTGTACCGATTGTCATTCCTCCCTCCGTTCTTGATTGACGCCACGAGGTGTGTAAGTTTTCCATCTTTGATGAATGTTTCGACGATATCCTTCAAAGATGTGCATTCCTCCGTGGTGTGGCCTTTTGTCTCGTGGAAGTCACAGGATTTGCTCTGATCAGCGTTATGACGCTGTCGGATTATTGGAGCCTTTGGCCATGGGAGTTTCTCGGTGGCAAATATCTCGGTGACGCTTTTGGTGAGTGGCGTCCATCTGGGATTCCTGTTTGATGAGTGCGTGTTGTCCCTTCCGCCTAAGAGAGGGCGAGAGCTGGATGAGGTGTCAAAGTTTATCCTTGACTGCCAAATACCAAGCTTCCTCTTCTTATTTTGTCGGGCGGTACGGACATATTTTCTCTTGTCCTCTGCGTGTAGAGGTTTGTGCTCTAGGGAAGATTTCTACCCAGTTGCTTCTCCGTCTCGGCAAAGCGTTTAGCTGCCGTCATGATGGAATCCCACGTGGATGGCATGCCATCTTTACCCGTCAACGTGCGGATAAACTCTGGGTACTCAACGCCCTGGATGAAAGCGGCGCGAACAAGATCTTCGCTAATAGTGCCCAGACTTAGCTTCTTTGAGTTGAAGCGCGTGATGAAGTCTAGCAAAGACTCATCTTCCTCTCGGATGCAGTTGAGGATCGTCCATTGCTCTTCAGTATATTTTCTTTGTTCACTGAAGTGCTGGCTGAACTTGTGCTAGAAGTCTGCCCAATCGTAGATGTGATGGACCGGTAAACGATCAAACCACGCTCTGGCTGCCCCGACGAGCGTCATTTGGAACATGTAACACCATGTGGGTTCCGTCCAGTTACTGACGGTTGCCCCCGCTATGAATCTGTTCAAGTGATCGTCTGGGTCAGATACGCCATCATAAGTGCCTATGTTGGACATCTGTTTGGCACTTTTTGGAGCGATTGCTTCCGCAATGTCCCTTGCAAATTTGGACGTTCCCGCATTCGCAACAGTTGGTCTAAAAGTTTTGGAAAAGTCACGTGGGTTTCCCCTCGTGTTCTTTGGTTTGAAGGCTTCCTCGAAATTTCTCTTCGAGCGGAAGTCTTCTCTACGCTTCCCTTTCGCCTTATGACGAGGTTTTGCGTCACTGTCAGATTCTTCCCAATCTTCATCATCCGCATACTCGCAATCGTTGCTCATGTTGAGCTGTTGTCGAGTGCTTCCGAATTTGTCATTGGCCTGCTGGAGTGAACGCAAACGTTCGTCCAACTCAGCCTGAAATTCTTTTTGACGTGCTTCCGCCCAAGCCTTAACTTGTTCAAGTGTTTGTTGGGGGAGTCTCGTCTGTTGCTTCTCCACCTGGGTATCAATGAATCCCAGGGGAGGATTGTTTACTGCACTTGTCCCGGCTTGGGTAACCGGGGTAGTGTTCGTGAAAACCGTGTATTCACCGGTGTTCCCCCCAGTAGCTGGGGTTGTGGCTCGGTGGCCTTGGCATCGGAGTAACCTTAACCATCTTCCCAGAAGTTTGAAAAAACTGAGAGAATTAGTTCTAGCTTAATGCACGGATGGCGCCAATGAAGAAACACTATATGGCCCCGACAGATTAAGGATAATCTGAGGGTTAAGTAGATGTTTCCCACGAGGGTTAGGTCCGGCAAATATGACTATTCTTCTCGACCTGCAAAACAGACACCGTGAGCTCGTCACTGAGAAGGGGGGGGGGGGGGTTCCTCCTTGTGACCACCCTCTGGCGTGAGAATCAGACTAGATTGCTCTGAATATAAGTGTATATTGAGAGAAATAGCTAGAGAAGATAAGATCCTGATACCGTTCCAAGGTGTTGGAGTATTTATAGCCGAATGTAGGTTTCCAAGCAGGTACGGCCAGCTGTATATAATATTCCTTTTCCACCAACTACAGGCTACGTACGTGCCATGATGGGAGTTGGTGGGTAGACAGCGGCTGATAGTGACATTTTGTACTGGAGCGTGCTCCTCCTCGTACTATTGTCGGTGAGCTGTCACCCTGTGATTGGTTCATGGGCTGCTTTTGCCAGGTCTTGTCTATTTTGTCCATACCTTGGCAGGTATAGTACAAAAGATCTTCCAGAAGCGTACGGACTGGCTCTTTTGGGCGGGAATATTCCCGCCTTGCTCATTCTTTCCTCATGTGACATTGCTGAAGTATGAGTTAGTGCCTTATGCGTGTAGTCTTACTGTTAGTACGAGTAGCCTTCCTTCTTGGCTTGTACCTACAGCTGCGGGAACAGGTAGGGTACTGTACCAAGGGAGGCTTTCCTGCGGGAACAGCTGGCTTACTGCGTGTAAGGTCTTCATCTCTGAGCATGGTGGGTCCTACGGAACCAGCTGGTTTTTGCGCAGACGTACCTCTTCAAGGTGTGTCTTGCGGGTCCAACTGGGCTTTGCGGGGACCTACCTCTTCACTATATATATTTGTATATTTGTATTTAAATACGTGGTTAGCAAAATATACGTTTACACGTTTGATATGCTTGCAACAAACCAAATATATTTGTATTAAACCAATTGAAACCAACAGAAGATTAGAAAAATTATGGTTCCAAAATTATGCAAACAGGGTCTTTCCTATTTGTAATTTTTTTAATGTGTATTATAACGATAATAATATTTATAATCACTATAGTGCAATAATTTTTTAACAAATCTGAAGTTCTTAGGCATATAAGATAACTTAGTTTCTTAACCAGTTTTTAGATGTTATATTCATTTAAAATAATTGATGAATTAATCGGTGACTAATAGAAAGCTACTTACAAAAGTTTAATTCGGGAGAGTATTTACTGTTTGCATAATGTTTTATAATGTTAGTATATTTTCTTGGCAAATTTGGCTGATATTGAACTGGTATCTATTTTGTTAGTATTCTAGTCTATTTTATATTCATTGTAGTTCCTATCAAGAATACGTGTTAAAAATAAAAAGATAAATACCTTGCATATCATTAATTACATTATGCTATTTACTAAACTATTTTGATAACTTGCCCTTGATATAGATATTTGTTTATATCTAAAAGATATGTGATATTTGTATCTATGATATAATTGATTATACCATGATATGTAATACATATATTATATACTAGGGTATAGGCCCGCGTGACACGCGGGTGGAATAACTTGTCACTGAATATATTGAAATATAAAAATCTTTTTTGGCCGTCAAATTTTATACTCTTTTAAAACAACCTGTTTTGAAATATTTTCAAAATAGTTACAAAATATAAAAAAATTGGAATTAGTCTACATTAAAAAATTATGAAATTTTGTTTGATTTTTGACCAATCTTGCAACAAACTTTTAAATGATCACTAACATTAATATTTTGTTAAAATTGGAAAACTTGAAAACATTTTACAATAAATGAATTTTCAAATAACTTTGGAAAGATTAAAAAAAATTTTATGTTGACTTTGAAAATAATTAAAGGTGAAAAAATATGATGCAAAATCAATGAAAACAAAATATAAATATATAGGAAATAAATTATCAAATATTTTTAATATTCTTTGTAAACATTATGAAGACTTACACTATCAAATTGTTTGGATGTTATAATTAGAAGATTTATATTATGTTTAAAAAACTTTTTAGTTAAAATGGATAAAAATATAATACGTGTTTATTATATATTATTGAGAAATTTAGTGACATTAATATTTTGTGAACACAAATTCAATAAAAAAAATATTGAACATAAATAACCAAATTTAAAACGGTGAATATAAAAAGAAACTTATGTTTCGGGTGTGGAATCTCATAATCAATTGAATCTACTATAAATAATAACAATGAGAAATTAATATGTGATTAATTTAATTTTTGAAATAGAAAGTGACATTAATATTTGATAAAAGTTGTCATTTTTAATAATATTCACTAAATCATATGTGCCGAATAATATTTATAAATGATGATAAAACGGTTATTTAATTTATGATATATTAAGTATTAATTATTAGAAATTATGTCAATTTAAATATTGTGTTCTAAAATAACGCGGTTATTATTTTAGTATTAGTTAATAATTAATATTCACGTAAATTAAAGTAAGATTACATTACAATTATGGTAAGTATTTTTAGTTTGACAATCTGTATTTTGAATATTAAAATGATAACTTATTCTAGTTAATGCCAAATCACAAAAATTAAAATCAAGTCGGTTTTAATTTTACTAATATGACTAATTAATTTAGAAATAATTACCAAAATGAAAATTAAATCGGTTTATTTGAAAACTTCAAAAAGTTATGAAAAGATTTTGAAATTAGTTTAAAATTATGGAGAGTATTAAAACCTTTAAAAATTTGTTGAAAGATTGGTCAATTTTCGAATTTAAAAAGAGTTTAAATATGTTAATTAAAAAGGAGTTTAAATTTTGTAGTTTTAAGTTTGAATTTAGTCTTCTATGTAAAGATAGAAATAATTTGAAATATCTTGATTCATGGGAATAATAATATTAATAAATTATGAAAAGTTGTCATGTTTAATAATATTCACTAAATCATATGTGACGAATAATATTTATAAATGATGATAAAACGGTTATTTAATTTATGATATATTAAGTATTGATTATTAGAAATTATGTCAATTTGAATATTGTGTTTTAAAATAACACGGTTATTATTTTAGTATTAATTAATAATTAATATTCACGTAAATTAAAGTAAGATTACATTACAATTATGGCAAGTATTTTTAGTTTGACAATCAGTTTTTGAATGATAACTTATTCTAGTTAATGCCAAATCATAAATATTAAAATCAAATATGTTTTAATTTTACTAATATGACTAATTAACTTAGAAATAACTGCAAATATGAAAATCAAATCGGTTACTTTGAAAACCTAAAAAAATTATGGAAAGATTTTGAAATGAGTTTAAAATTATGGAGAGTATTAAAACCTTTAAAAATTTGTTGAAAGATTGGTCAATTTCTGAATTTAAAAGAAGTTTAAATATTTTGTAATTAAAATCATGAAAACTTTATAACTTATTTATTGGGTTTTTCATATATAACTAATTGGTTATATATAGAAAATATAATGTATCTTACAATATAATAACATAATAATGTTTTAAGTCAAATATATTGAAATATAAAAATGGTAAGGTGTAACTGTTAGTGTTTTTTGTCAAAATAAGATGTAACAACTAATTAGAAAAGGTAATGAATTAATAATAACAAAATTACTAATATTATAATAATTATTATAAATTATAGAGATTATCATTAATAAATAGATAAATATAAGATACAAAAACAAAATTTTCTTTAATACATCGGTTCTGATAAAAATATATTAAATGGACAAAACCAACAACTATATATAATTGATTATATAAAAATCAAATAAATTACATGAATTGTGAAAAATACATAAATACATGAATAATAAAAAAAATATACATCAATATTAAACAAAAAATAAGATATCTTATCAACAAATCTTCAACCCATGAAATTAGCTATATCAACTTGGGAACATAACCTGAAATGAGAAAATTAAATATTAATATTCGTTTTACAAATAATAAATTTTAATCGTGGTAATGTTACATGTTATGAAAAATTTACCCAATAATTCATAAAATTCAACTTTAATTTAAATTTGGAAATTTATAAATTTTAAATTGCATCGTTTTAAAAATAATAAATTTTGGTGATGGAAATTTTAGAAATTATGAATGTTTGTTTAATCACCCATTTGAAAAGTTCAACTTAAAGTTAAAATCAACCTTAATATTTGACCAGGCAATTTAAAAATGTTTGACCAACTTAAACGTTCGACCAACAATTAAATAAAAAATCAACTTAAATTTAAATTTGGAAATTTAAACTTTTTTAATCAAATAGTTTTAGAAAATAATAAATTGTAATGATGGTAAGTTTAGACGTTATGGAATATTGACCAACTATTTACAAATTTCAACTTTAACTTAAATTTGAAATTTAAAATTCGAAATTGTAATCGTTTTAGAAACAAAAAAAATAGTCCCGGTAATGCTACATGTTATGGAATGTTAAACCACTAATTTACAATTTATTATTGGTCTTACCGGAAAAAGAATAATAATAAGGTCCATGAATGAAACTTTTTATTTAAAACCTAGAAGAATAAAATGTGAAAGAAAAAAACAGGAAAAATATAAAACTTCAAATAAATATAAAACAACCATTATTATAGGTATAAGTTATAACAATGTCGTACGACGTACCAGTTAAAAAATGTTCCTAATTAATAATAAGCTAAATTGATGCAAAATCAATTGTTCTGTTTAATTAAATAAATTTTTAACCATAAATAAATGGTAGAATTAACAAATATAATTTTAGCTTTTCCTTTTTCTTCCAGAATTCGTAATTATGGCGTCAATCAATTGGATTTTTGGAAACCGTAATTACAGGTCTAATTAATTGAATTTATAGAAACATCGTAACCTTCCAAATTCTTACTCCAAATTGGCGTTCATGGTTTCAACTGAATTAGATCGTGGTTCGAATTGAATTGGTTGGCGACGGAAAAACAATGGTAATCATGAACGAAAAAACTTACCGGAAAAACGTAAAAACGTAGAAATATTAGCTTCATCGCCGTTTTTGATTTAGAACCTAAACTGATTTTAAAAAAATCAGTTCACAATGAAAACAAAGATAAAAAGGTTAGATCTACAATAACCCGAAGAAAATATGATGTTGCCGGCAAAATATATAACCTTGCCGGAAAATCATATAACATTGTTGGCCATTAGAGTATAATATATAAACTTACCAGAAAACGATTAATCTCGATCTACATTACCAGAATATAGAAGATGGTGGATGGTGGAGTTAGTAAGCCGAGAGAGACAGGGAGAGAGAGAGAGAGACATAGATTAAATACAAACAAAAACGGAAAACAAAAATCTTACCGGAAAACCTTAATAACTTCAAATATCAATTCAATCTTGGATTTTGATATACAACCTAAAGAGATTATTACAAAATCATATAACAATTAAAATAAATATAAAACCATATCGGAAAACCTTACCAGAAAAAGATATTACCTTGCCGGAAAATCAAATAACATTGGTGGCCATTAAAGTATAATATATAACCTTACCTGAAAACGATTGATCCCAATCTACATTACCGGAATATAGAAGATGGTGGATGGTGGAGTTAGTAAGCCGAGAGAGAGAGAGAGAGAGAGATTAAATGATTTTGTTGGAAAATATTAAGGTTTAAATAAGGTTTTTGGTGTTTGGTCAACATGACACATGGCACAATATTAGAGCTTCTGAAAATGGTAATTTGATGACTAGATTGCACATGTGGACAGCCTAGTTGAAGCCATGTGTCCACATTGTATTGCTTTAATAGTATTTAAAGATTTTTGCTAGTAATTGATGAATAGTTTACATCTTATTATATAAAGTTTTATAACTTATATAACATGTTATAAGGTCATACATTGTGAAATTTTACTTTATGTATATTTTATATTCTATTTATATGCTAGCATAGAAAGTATTAATCAAATAATTAAAACAAAGCTCTTGTTGATTTATCACCCTCATGAAAAAGTATAATTATGCTTAGATATGACACCTAAAGTATCATTCTTCCTAACTTTTATTATTGAAGGTTATAAAATATAGCATGATAAATCTTTGCATGACTAATTCATGCAATTACTTCTTAGTACTTTTTATATGAAGAGAAGATTATTATGAAGAAACACAAGATTAAGACCATTATTCATTTGTCAAACCTCAAATATGCTCATGAAGTAGCATATCATTAAAACGCATGAAGGGTTTGAAGTGATTTTGTATCTATGTCTGAGAAAATTATGAATAAACTATGAAAAGTGTTTGGTTTGATATCATTCCCCAAAGTGAATGTGAATACGCACTAATTATTGCGATCATGGACATAATAGAAAATTTGTAACAATGATTATATTAATAATGAGATCGACTATCGGAATTATAATGTTGGTCATGCTGATAATGAGATCGCCCACCACATGTGGCAAAGAGATTGATCATATATGAGAACAAAATCTGGAAATGCAAAAGTGAAATCACATGATCGTTTGAAACGATAATAAAATGTTCAATCATATTTACAATCCTGTACTAAAGAAGCATTGATACATATACGATCATAAACCTAAAGTTTATGGATCATGAGTATCTTATGGCGTGACCGGTTAGACCACACCAAGTCAATTATGTGAAATTTATTGAGGAACCAAAAGATTCTTCATTATACATGTAATATTGCTCTCAAGTGAAGTCATTTATTTACCAGCTGAAGGAGGGTGTGAATCCCTAGATATTATGGAATTGAGAAAATGATACAATATCCTAACATGATACCATTTAGTGTTTTGAAAATCGATGCATCGTCTAAATGGTTATCAAGATCGCAACTTGATGTTTGCATGATCTCTGGCTTAGCTAATAAGATAGCAAGCATATTGTTCCATATTGGTATATAATAATCATTAGAATAAGGGTTGAATTTCATAACATATTATGTTCTTACATAAATTGTTTTGTTAAAGACAATTACTCAACGTCTATTGGTTTCAAAGGCAATTATCACGAGAGCAAGTGTTCATGTTTGTATTTGAGTACATATTATTTTACATGTCTTAAACACTAATCCACATCAAGCCAACAAGTTATGATATTTTCCTCCCATTGTAATTGGTTTTTGGTCGGTAACCAAGTATTTCTCATCTAATGTGTGTTATATAGTGAAATTAATCCAGCACAAGACACAAAGATGAGGCCACAAAGGAAGTTGGGAATTTATATCGATATCTATGATTATATACTTAGAGCCGTTAATGTGATATTTGTTTATAGCTCATTAGTTTTCACTTCAGTGAATCAGCATTCCCAAAATTAGGGGGAGAAATAAAGCAGTTGGAAAACGAATTTAGTTAAATGAATTATCACTGATCCTCAAACTAGATTATATGAACTAAAAGTTCAAAGGATAATTCATGTATAAAGATTAACGAATCAATTACCGGGCGATTCACTGAACAAAAGAGAGTGTTTAGCTAAGACATCTATACAAACTGCTAATGCTCCAATTAATAAATGTCCCAGAAGGACAAACACATATTGATAATAAGTCTAATGCACGCGTGTGGCATGTCGAGGTGCAGTAAAGGTCTCTTGAAAGAGATTAGACATGATGGTTATTGAAGAACCTTAGGTACCTGAAAATAAAGAGCTCTCAGTAAATTATATTTTATCATGTCTACAAGATATATGGAATCAAAATAAAGTCGACATCGTTATAATTTTATATATAATATAGCGCTTGAAAATGACGATGATCAAGATTTAAGATCTGCCTATGAAAAATGATTGGCCAAAGTGGAAAGACGCAAACAAGGCAGAGTTGAATTCTCTAAATTACAGAAAGTTTGTTGGACCAGCAGTCCATACAACTAAAGTTGTCAACGGGTCTTATATATGAGTTTTGAAAGTTCACTAAGTGATATAAGGCATAAATGATGGCACAAGGATTTTGCAAAGACCCATGATTAATAATGAAGAGGAAGCAATGACTTTTCGATAACTAAACAGTCTGGTAATATAAAGAGAGATTTTATATGCGTCTAATAAATATTGTTATTCAGTTGATACTGAAAGTTCACAAGAAAAATCTATGAAGGATTTGAATTATCAAATCATGTAAAGTAAGTTCTCGAGAACACAATGATTGTTGTGTATATAGTCATATTTCAATACTTTACGATTATTGAATATGTTGAACATAAATGGAACTCCTGAAGAGTTTCCTAAGGTAATTGAATATTTGAAAAATTAATTGATTATGTGCATCAACAAGCATACACATAGAAGAGAATGTACGTGATGAGTACAATATCTCAATAAACAAAGCAATTGTACAATATGGATTTTTGATATGTGATACAAAATGATGTGTTAATGAGCAATTTTATACAACAAAAATACTGGAAAAGTGAATGCATATGCATCATTTGTCAAGTTGAAAGAAGTCCATGATGGATTAGTAAATGCATGGATTTATGCTTATTACGTATGAATTAAATTATTCGGATTGAGCTTGACATAAATCAAGAGATATTTTGATAAAGAGGGAGATAAGTTGGATATAATTAGCCACACTTTTATCAAAATTTCACTCTTAAAAGTAAATTATAATCATACAGTGATTATGTACGCATCATCAAGAGAAACTCATGAGCTTTTAAAGAGAAAATTCTTTTTGAAAGACCTTGACAAGTGATTAATTCTCGACTTATAGTTTGAGTATATGTGTAATTATATGTTTATCAATCCATCAAAGTACATCTAAAAGATGTTGAGATATTTTACCAAAAACAAGATTCATTCTTTTAGTATGTTAAAGGATGTCCAACAATGAACTTTATATCATTTCCTATCTGAATATGAAATATTATTGGTTCGAAAATACCATAATTAAATGCATATGTGCATTACGTCATACTGTTAGCTATATATGATTATTATTTTCTTTATTTATATTTTTCGGCATGTGTTCTGCTAGAAAATATCATAATGGGTTAAAACATATTTTTCAGGTATGAAAGATATGTGTTTATATTTTACTAACCCACAAGTTTGGTTAGTCTTGTTGATGCAGAGAAACACAATAGGATCATAGTGTTTACCAGATGAAGCAATAGAAGTTTTCACGTGAAGATAATACAACATTATTCAACTTGAGGATTCAGATGTCAAGGGACGAAGACGCAAATGATTGACTACATAATTTTTGGGCAACTTTCACATAATATCGATATTTATCATTTTTAACGGATATATAAATCAGGGGGAGACAATATGCACTGCACTCTTTTTCCCTTAGCTATGGTTTTGTCCCACTGGGTTTTCCTAGCAAGGTTTTTAATGAGGCAGCATCTTCAAGCGTATTAAGTTGATAACCAAGGGGAAGTGTTATAAATATATTAATATTATGGTTATCAATACCTAATATATATTAGCTTTCTCTTCAAGTTTTCCTATTATATATATACATCTCATTGTACCTCTTTATAATACACACCATATTAATGAAATCTTTATCTTTCTCCCTACATCTCTTTCTCATATATTTGACTATTAGGCTTGTTTCACGACATTTTCATAATATTTTAAATATGTTTAAAGAGTTTAATGATTATGTATATTAAATTTGTTTAATTAATATAAATTTTAAAGATTTTAACATAACAAAACTAGAATTGATGAATTCTTTCAATGTATTCTTGTACAAATTTAGAAACTTCAATGCACTAAAATTATGTGAGAAAATTCTCGGAATAATCACTTGAAGGTGAGAGATTCTAACATTGTCTTTCCTTCTAAATTACTCCGTAATACCCAAATGTTTATTCCTTTCTTTTGAGCTACTTTCACAGTTAAGCTATCTCACTGCGCGAACACGTCGCGCCCGTCACCCTACTCAGGCCAACTATGTTGACATAATCGGAT
Source organism: Bidens hawaiensis (assembly GCF_021521415.1). Lineage (NCBI taxonomy): Eukaryota > Viridiplantae > Streptophyta > Magnoliopsida > Asterales > Asteraceae > Bidens > Bidens hawaiensis. The sequence continues at coordinate 96,450 of NW_027497536.1, read as the reverse complement.
CCACGCCGGCATCCGAGTTTGGCTTGGCGTTCCGGTAAAACCCAGTTGTCTCACCTCACCCGAAGGCACGACATGTTTTAATGCTCTGGTAAAATCCGGTCGGAATCAGGATTCGAACCCGGAACATCCGGGTCATCCATCATGTTCCTGGCCAGTGGGGCAAGCCCCTCTGGTTCCCAAATGTTTATTCCTAAATGGTTGGACCAGCTATAAAAACAAATTTGATGATTATATTTTTGGGTCATTCACATCCATGCGTGTAAACTAATTTAGACGCGATGAGTATTTTAGGAGTTGAAAATTTATCGGGATGAGTATTTTATTAAACAAAATGTAAGCGGGCAAGTTTTTTTGAAGGACACTGTTTTGGGTTGAGTTAATTGTCAAAAAGTTTGTTTTTTGAATATTATATTATTATAAATAATTTTATTCATAACTAGTCTTTCTTTTATAGCTTTTAAAATATAAAGTTTTATAAATTTCCGATTATCTACGTCCTGACATAAATTTTATTCAAAACCAAGCGAATCAAAAAATACTTCGATATAAAATTGATCGGTTTTGAATAAATTTATGTCGGGACGTAAATTAGAAAAGCACATCTCAACGTTATATTCGGAATTTTTTAAACTTTAGATTTTAAAAGTTATAAAAGAAAAACTAATTATGAGTAAAATTAATTATGATGATATAATATTCAAAAAACAAACCTTTTGGCAATTTACTTGCCACAGTAAAAATTGTTCGTCAAAAACGCGCCCTTAAATTTTGTTTTATATGATACCCGTTTCAACAAATTTTCAAATTTTAAAATACTCGTCCCGACCAATTTTGTTAAAAAAACCTCGTCAACTCTAACAATATATTCAGTTCGAGCAGATTTTGATGGAGATTTTGAAAATATGATGTAAAATAGGGATAAAACTCGAACTTTCTTTCTTAGAATAAACACTCTCGGAATTTTTCCAAATTATATTAATGAGTTTTTTTTTTTCGCCTAAAGTTTGCTTTAATAACACGTTTTATGTAAAACTAAATCGCAAAACAAGGAAATATATAGTTGATAGTGGTGACAAAAAGAGAGGAGACAACCAGGGCAGCTATCTGTCAATTATCATCATGGAGCATGAGTATCTATCTATTATTTCTATTCAAACTTGTTTGTATTCCTTTTTCCCAGCAAATACCACAAATTTAGTCGGTTAACACTTAAAAATAAGATACTCGATGAATATTTTTTAACGGTAAATGTTACTTCTACTCTAGTTTACATCGATAATCCTAAACTATTTTCATCGTCCAAGTTTGATTATAAGACCTCCTCTTTAAAACATAAGTGTCTCTACTAAGCAGTGGCGGAGCCACATGTTGGCCAACGGGTTCGACCGAACCCGGTCATTTTCGGTTTTACATATAACCTATAGTATCGAATTAATGAGCGAACCCATTATATTTCAGCGAGCGAACCCGGTTTCATTTCAAAATAAAATGTTCGAACCCATGGATTATGAAAAATTTAGTTAATTTTTTTTGGAAATGAATACCTTCTTTATAAAATATAAAAAGCTTTAAAAAACTATAAAAATTACTAACAAACATCCTAAATGGACACATAATAACTCGTATATAGATTCTAAAAAGATGCTCAATGTTATTCATAGAATCGGTCAGTAAGCCAAATCAATTAACACTCTTAAACATAATCGGATGGGTGACGATTATATGAATGATGCTTGCATTTGTTATATTGAAAATGAGTTCTTTTTTAAAGTCACAATTGAATATGTTATGAATCGTTTTCAAAACATGAAAACGCGTATGGAACAACTATAATATGTTATATCTTTTTTATTTAATGACTTTGTACTTTATTAAATGTCGATTTACTTTTGTTATATTAATAATATTGCATTTATTTATCTGACCGAACGATCAACTTGACCCGACCCGATACATCCGGGTCCAAAAACTTTGACGTCTAAAAAAATCGAGCATCGAAACCGAACCCATAGGATAAAATTCCTGACTCCGCCACTGCTACTAAGTGGGTTAACCTTACACAAACATATATTATTGGATATCATGTGGTAAAATGGTGTTAATTGAACTATATGGTTGTAATCTCAAATTTGAAGTGTGTTTTCTGGACAATATATATATATTTTTAAAATAATACATTTTTTTATAAATAATCTTGTTAACTCAATTGTCATTTTAAGAATTATCTAGCAGAATCAAATACGTACCATTATTACCATAGCCATTTTCAACAACTAGATTAACTAACTACAAATTCAAAGTCCGAACATTACAATTGTTTCGTTTAAAAATTAAAATCTTAAAGATACGTTATACTACAGCATTAAAAAAGCAGTCCTGCACCGCTCCTATCGTCCTGCCATGATGGAGGGGGGCGGTGCAACAACTCCTACAGCCCTACTATGACACCATCCTTTCCGCAGCCTTGTAGCTCTGATCGCTCCCTCACTCGGAGCATCACGGTACCATCACTGATTCACTTCCCACACCCTTGCTTCTACCCTCACTACCTTTCTCTGTACCACCTCGTTTCCCCAATTCATCCTCTCCATGCAAAACAACCACATCAATTAGTGGGCAACAATGCATGTATTTCTTGTTTTTTGTTTGAGATTATAGATTGTAGATATTTTGAGATTAATTAGGTATTTTGAGATCAATATAAGTTATTTACTTTATCATATTTACAAACTAAAGTGGCATATGATGCGGATTGGAATGCTAGCTTATCAAACTAGGCGAACCAAATCAGTTTTCGCCTGAGTGCAAAGTTAAACGATGTCTAACTATACACTGAAACTTAAACTTGAACTTTACTTGTAAAAAGCTCAATACAATTTCTTTAAATTATAACTAATATTATAGGTAACCTAAACGAGCTAACTTACCTTAGCTTGAGCTTAGTTCGTTCGCTGACCAAGTTAGCTCAACCCATTTCGCCTTTTAATTATCTCATTCAGAACGAACATTTTCTACCGAAACAAGCTTTTTGAATCACCCTACGGTGGATCAACTACATCATAATGAATGCACAGATAATTTTTCAAAAAGACATATATTAATATACTAGACGGGTGCATGGGCGATGCAGCGGGTGTTTGAACACAGACACTGTTAATCACGTAACAAATATGAGTGTTTATGGTTCGGTTAATACCTTGAAATCGTTTAAACCGGTCATTGGTTTGGCTTCTTTTTTCTATTTCTTTTTTTTTTTAGTTTCGGTTAGTTGGTCGACTTCAAAATTTTCAAAACGTAGTGATGATTGGTTCACAGTTTATAATGGAAACCGGCCATATGAAATCAGACCAGACTGTAAATGTTGAATGCATTTTAATGTTTTTTATTATTAATTATTGGATATGTTTTGTTATATATATTAGATATAGTTAAAATGTAATTGAACATAAATCTTTTTATTACAAATAACTTGGCTATACAACTTTAAATTAACCTAATTGCAATATGATTCTTTTTGTGATATATGTTGTTTTCATTTCACGTCCTAGATCTTCCATTAGTATTTACTATTTATGTGGCTAAAATTATTATTCTTTATTTATTATCCTCTCAAGTATTATATTATGTTGGTGTTTAGTTATAATTGATGGTACATTTATTTTAATAATTATTTTAAACTAAATTTATTATTAAAGTTTAAACTGTGAAACCAAACTGGAACCAAGTCGTTGGTAACAATTCGGTTTCAACTTTCAACGGTCGAGTTTGGTTTTGGACAAAAATCAGTATTAACGGTTGGACTCACAAGTTTAACTTAAAACCATCAAAACCTACACTAAACACCCATACGTAACATATTAATTTATTTAAATTGAAAAAAATTATAACAATATCATATTCAAATTAAAGAGAATAAAATACTCGTTTTTATGATGTAATTTTTTTATAAAAATATTAACGTATGAAAAGTCTATAGTCGTTAAAAATCATGGGTGAGAAGTTAGTTTAAAGTTTAAATTAAAAACATAATATGGTTAAAGATGATGGATCAAACTTGTAAGTTGAATGAATTGTGTTTAAAATACAAGTTTACTCTTACTAACATATGTACCTTATGCATTAGCAATTATAAATCCCTTAAAATCAAGTGTCTTAATTTGCCATTGTTTGATGTATTATATATAGTATAGATATAGATTAATAAAGAAAAATACATTACTCTCATTATTTATTTTATAATTTTTTTAACCGTTAAAAACAAAGAATTGCCTAGGTGCTTCGTACGGGGTGACTCAATGACAAAAGGCTACTACCAGCTGGCCCAACTCAGCCTTATGGAGCCCTTAAGCGTCTCCAAGTTATCTCTAGTTCCGAGAAAAATCCACCCTCCCGAAAGCCCACTTATTGTAAAACCCACATGCCCTCAGGAGCGAACCGAATATTACAAAGATTTCAGTCTAACTTCATTGAGCCAACCATGCCCTCCCTAAAGTGTTGACTGTGAGAATCGAACATGGGTCTTCGTTGAAAAACCGTAGCTCCTAACATTGCACCACATTGAAAACGACAACATCACTCTCTTTATTAATCGTTTTTGTTGTTATTGTATCCATACATTATTTTTATACGAGTAATAGTAATGCCTATGATGATTAAAAACCAATTAAGAAACTATTGACAGATTTTTACGTACTTATATAATTGTAAATTGATGAAATTATGTGAAAATCGAGTATATTTCTCATGTGTGCTTTTTGATAAGTTGAAACGGTCAAAAGAGAAACAAAAAGAGAAAGGAATGAAGTTGAGATTAGAGAGGCCAACCTACATAATCATGACCTTTGATTTTTCCCATCTACTTTTGCTTAGTGTGGGAATCTTAAATGACCACCCTTTTTTTAATGGCATCTTTATATAGTTATATACTTGTTCATCTTTATATAATTATATAACTATATAACAGAGGCAGGGTATTACACCATTTTAGGGCTGTTCACGAGTCGAGTCAGGGTGGTTTCAAGCTCGGGCTCGAAATTAAATGGGGCAACTCAACTAAGGCTCTAGCTCGATTTTGAAGTTAAACGATATTAAGATCGAGCCAACGAGCCGAGCCATGATCGAGCCGAGCCATGATCGAGCCGAGCCTAGGTCGATTTTGGCTCGGTTACAAAAATGAGCCAACTCACCTCAGGATGTTTTAAATCAAGTTTTTTAGCTAGTTTTATTCGAGCTTTTATCGAACGAGCCACGAGCCCGAGCTTCGAGTCTCGAGCTTTTTGAACAATCGGCTATTTCATCTTGCAAACCACACAAGGAACATTGACTCTAAGGAACATGTGTAATTCTTCTTAACAAATCTACACGTGTTGGAATACTTTCAATGATGGTTGGTCTCATCTGTTGAAAATGTTTATCTTGATAGGCACCTAATTATTCCAATCATAATGAGAATTCTCAATGTTGCATATCTTATGATCCATTGCATACCGAATAGATTTAGGAAAAATTCCCAAATAGACCCAAATGAAGAGAGAAGAGAGAGAGAAAGAAAGACCAAAAAAGTCACAAGTTTCCCAAAATAGCCTAACGAATTTGTAATGAGGCGACGCATAGGAAATATAACCGACGGGATTGTAGAACCAATTAAAACTTGACACTTGGCATGAGTCTAACAAACCCGACCAGATTTTTGAAACATCTTGGGGCTTTCATCCAAATCTCTTATTTAAATCCTCTTGTAAAAAATAGTCTCTTAAGACGGTTTTTTATGTTTCTTATCTGGTCCGTTCAAATTCTACTTTTCTTGAGAAAAAAGCTTTTTTGAATTCCGTCTTCCAAGACGCATTTTAAATGAATTTGTTCAAAGGAGATCATATTCTCATCTTTTTTATCTGGTAAGATCAAATACAATATTCTTATATCTTCTTATGATTTATCTTCTTTTCTAAATTATTCACAATCATAATATACGCTCCACCATTATCATTTCATCTCAATGAAGTATAAGAGAGAAGATCGAGTCTAGGTTGCGGATTTGGGTCCTGGGTTTTTGGGTTCGTACTACAATGGTAATATAATCTCAACGTTTGGGAATGAATACATTGTTTAATTCCATACCCTGCTCGAAAATGACTCGTTTGGGCCTCTTCGGGAGTTTGTGAAGGCCGAAAAATACGTCCGGAACCTGCATATATTGAGGTAAACATTTTTCATTTGGGTGAGAAGGTGGATGTTTATGCTAATGACGGTTGGTGGACGGGAAGGGTTATTAGCAAAATTGGTGAAAGTGAGTACCTTGTTCATTTTGATAGCACTAACCAAGACATCATGTACCTTTTTCCCTTCATCCGGGTTCATCAAGAGTGGGATGCAGCAAATGATGTTTGGGTTTATACATGTAACTGATGAAATTGTGTGGTGTTTCAAGTTTGTGAAATTTGTGTTCGTTGTTTGATGTATTTTCTCAGTTGTTAAATGTTTCGGTTTTTAGGTTTTATGTTATCGTTATCAGATCTTTGATGTATTATGTGTTGTTTGGTTAATGCTATGTGTTTCAAGTTAGGTGTTTGATGTAGTTTCAAGTAGAATAAAATTAAAAATAAATAATAGCAAATAATAATATACAAATATACAGAACATATAAGAAGAATAAGCGAAGAACACTAAAATGTTGTTAAAACTAAAATTACAACCAAGTAAATAATAACACTAAAATAGTAAATAATAATATTTCATTAGAAAATTTGATACATTACAACACTAATATTCCAACATGTCCCAAAGAAGAAACATAAACATCAAATTCCAACACAAATTAAAATTACATCAATCGATTTCAATGTAGTCGGCACTTTCTTCTTTTGAAGGTTTTTTTTTTCATCTTTTTTGTGTTTTTCTTTTCTGCCTTATTCTAATTGATCTTCAAGTCCTTAAAGGCTTCTTCCCAAAATGCATTTTCGTCAAAATTATCACCATCCCATACTGCAAATGTATTGTCGGTTTGAGGTTTATCCACTGGGGGTGAAGCATTTTCCTTATCGACGTTGATTTCATTGAAAGCATCTATGAAAGTTTCTATGTTTTCAAACTTATCAAGATCAGGTAAGCCTCTTTCCGGGTTGTTGAACAATGATTTTGCCATGGTGAGTTACGACAATTGGGCTTGTGAATACCCTATCAAGAATCTGGAAATGCTTATTTAAAGGCCCAATTTCGTCGAGCCCGTTACATTTCTAATATGACCCAATGTGGTATGGGCCATCCAAATAAGCCCTAATGTCGGCTGGCCCATCCAAAAACATGATTTTCTCCCACTCATTTGAATAAAAAACAACGATGGCGTCCATTTAACTCCCTTTTTTATGATTTACCTCAGGACCACCCCCACACTTCACCTTCCATCACTTTTAAACTGATATTCTCTCCCTTTCCAATTCACCGTTCAAAATCCAGAGTTTGGAACCTTCTTCGTGTTTTATGTTTGTTCCCTTCTTAAACAAACATGTTAGAGCCGTTAAAGGAGTATCCCATGGATGTCATTGTATCGGAGGTTGATCCTAATATGGAAGAGACAAACAATGAGTTGGAGACCACTGTTAATGTGGAGAACATGAATGGTCAAGATACAAATGAGGATTCTGAGCAGAAAGAGGTATGGCATTCCCTAATTATGTACTATTAAACCCTAATTTGTTATTATTATCTAAAACCCCATAATGTTGTATGGAACTGTTTTAAGTCTCTAATGTTTTACATGCAGAAAAAATCTAGTCACACTAGAATTGTTTGGAATGATTTGAAATTGATTAAAGAAGTCCTAACCCGTGAGTGTTCTGTTTTTATAACTCTTAGTGACCTTTGGGACCAACAATGTTTTTGTCACTGGACTAAGGTCAATGCAACTAAGCCGGACGACCCATTAATGCATGCTTTTTAGAATGAGAAGACGGGATATATTATAATTTTAGTGGTTCACATCCCGTTCGTTTTGGTCCGAAAGAGTTTACATGTGTAACGAGTTTTACTTTCGGTCCAAATGTGGGTGATTCTGGAGTTGGTAGTAAACCGTTTTTTCAAAGAATTGAATTTACTAGAGAGAAGATTTAGGTTGTGACATTGAAGGAAATCTTAATAAATAAAAAATATATGGAACCAACTGATGTTGTTTCTTGTTGTTTAATACTAATTTTTTATTCGTTGTTTTTTGGGGTTGAAAAAGTGAAATATATTGAGAATAGATATGTTGACCTAGTTGAGAATCTAGAAGCATGGAATTCATATCATTAGGCTATTCCAATTTGGGATAGACTACAAACATGTCTACATAATTGTTTGGCAAAAAGAAATAAACACAGTAGTGTGTCAGCGTCATCATACTCTGCTGTTGGATTTCTATGGGCGTTTAAGGTTAGTAATGTGTACACTAATTGTTACTCTTTTAGATAGTTATTTACTTAATGATTGTTTCAACTTTTTTGTAGATGTGGATCTTTGAATGTCTTCCATATCTCTTGTTTAATGGTTGCAAATACGTTGAAGAAATTCCTAGATGCCTTGGCTGGACACAAGAGTGTTCATTTAAAGCTAGCACGGTTAACAAAATTCTTGCCAATTCCGTAAGGGTTAGCTCTTTTTTGTATTGTAATCATCTAATATTTTTATAATGTTATCACTTATAGTAATGACATATTATTTAAATTTCAGCCTCCATTTTTTCCGAAATGGATGATGTTTACCGAAGCCGAGAATACACGTTTCAAAGAGTCGTTTAACTATATAGATAACAAGGTGGAGAAGAAAGCGTTTATTCCAAGGTTTAAACAACTAGCTAATGAAAGTAGACATCGTGGCGTTAACATATTCGGCTTTGTTGGAGCTAAACAATCTCACAAATCATCCGAAACCAAATCCCACAACTCATCCGACACCATATCCCACAACCCATCGGTCTGACGAACAATCCCACAACCTATCAGACCAACAATCCCACAACCCAGCAGAACAACAATCAGCAGACCAACTTTGTTTTGATGGTGATCAAAACTGTTTTCCAAACAATGTTGACGTGTATAAACAGAACCGTGGACTCGATCAACAAAACCATTATATTTTTCATTACCAAACCATGTTTCAGGAGAATCAAATAGGATGGAGTGGTAATACAGGTTATACATTTGAAAACGATATTGTGTATGAAAACGGTTTAAATCTGGGAGGGGGCGATGATCTTAATCAGAGGACGTATCAAGGTGTACTGACTGGTAATGAAGGTTTAGTTCCCAACAATGTAGTCAACAATACCAACCCACAAGAGAGCCAGAAGACTAGAGATTTTGTGAACAACTTGCTAGAGATGCCTCAAATTAATGTTTTCAATGACCCCCTTTCCACTCTCATTAAAAGCCACGAAAGTCACCACAAAGAAAGCAAAGCAAATCACCAACAATATGAGGCAAGTAATTCATTCGATAGTAACTATACGTTATGATGTGTTACATTTATTAACAATCACTATTAAGCATACCCTTTTCATGAAAATGGCCAAGCTACAGCTAGACTTTATCATCGCTTTAAACGTAAGTATTTTATATTAAATTTTGTTTAAACCATTTACATAACAAACATTGAGCAAATAATATCTCATCTCACAAGGTATACACGCGAATACAAAACGAGAAGGTAACTCATGTGATGTGAAAGAGGAAGAAAGGGAGGAGAAAGATGCTTTAAATTAACTTTAATATCCTAATTTATTTAACACATTATTGTCTATAAGTAATACTTGTTTCATTTTTTGTAGTGTGAGTCTGAAATTGACCTTGATGAACTTGATTTGGGTGACCAATGTGCTAGTCCGATTGTTGATGCTTCTCTTCTTGTAATAACACCACAGGTGATCGTCGAATTATAATAGTGTTTAATAAGATGATCATTCAGTACCGACTTACTTTTTTATTTTATATTTTAATTGTCACACCCTAACCTACGGCGGAAATGCTGGGGCATGAGCTGATTGTCACAGCCCTCAAGGTTACTATCATGCAACATTATAAGTTTCAATATCTATTTAATAATTTCAAATAAAACAATTACAGTTAAGTACATCAAGTATAACGAAATTACAACAACGATTAAATAAGTTTGTATCCTAAAAAACATCTCTACGTGATCTTCTTCTTGCTAAACAGCCAAGCTGATAACCTGCAAATGCGTATAAAATAGAATTTTTGTCAACAACACATGTTGAGTGAATAAAACACCAGTTTAAGACACAACAGTAATAGTATATATAATCTATAAAGAAAGATACAAACTGTTCCTGTGAGATAAACAGTTAAACCATAGCACATACACAAACAATCAAACATAAATAAAGGGCTAAACCGTTGCCATGCGAATAAGCATTGGTTACCAAAAATGATGTGTCGGTGAAACCATTGTCAATGCGTCGGACGCCGGCCACTACGACGGTTGTATAATCATACTAGACTGAGAATATGTTGTACCTCTCCTAATGCGGAAGCATATAAAGCAAGTAAGCAAATAGTAAGTTAGGCATAAACTGATATACACACAAGGATTAAACAATTGCGATTTTGAATACTAGATAATAGATAAATATGATACGATACGCATATGTCCCCAAAAAGGTTAAAAATAAGTAAAAGGGGGGAGTGATTACTCACCTGATCGGATGAACGAAATATAAGTGAGAATGATGAGAGCAAGGTAAACCCCTTCGGAATATACCATCAAGGATTCCTAGTTAAATAATATTAATATGGATTAATTAATAATGAGACAACACGTATAGTGAATTAAGATTTGATGTGAATTGAGTAAGGTTTGGGATTAGAAAGTTTATTAATTGGTTGATGGATTTCTTTAATAATTATTATTGTAAAGATTAATATTATTGTTTGTCATACATTTAAAAGATGATTAATTATTATTCTTTATAAAATACTATTGATTATTCTTGATAAAATATAAAATCCATTAACTTAAATAACTTTAAAGAATTAAGATATAAGATACAATAATAATATTTAAATAAATATTTAATTAAATATACAAAATAAATAAAATAATTTGATAAATATAACTTGAGACATACTTATAATTATCCGAATGAACAAATAATTGATTATGTATATAATATGTATTAAGATCTAAAATAATTATTTTGTTTAAATCTTTAACGAAAATCTAACTTAATAGATATAATTAATACGTTTAAAATACGTCGAATATAAATTTTGTTTAAAGAATGATACATATATATAAGAATTTGGTAAAAAACGATTAACGACGAGAAACATCAATAATGACGTTCGGGTTTTAATAAAGCAAGTGTTTTATTATTATTAATATATATATATATACCTATATATATTTACAGACACACACACACCAAAAATCCATAACAAGGGTTATTTTTCGAGAACGTAAAACTCAAAGGTGTCAGTTTGATAAAAAAAAGTTTAGTTTATATTTAATATGGATTGTAATTATTATATAAATCATTTAACAAAAGAAAAAAAAACTAAATACATAACAAAAATTTGACCAAAACCGGCCACTACCAGATTCGAACCCGGGCAGGTGGCCGACACAGCTCTTCAATACACGCGCACAACCAACAGGTCTGAAGATCCAGATGTTAATCATATGCAACCAAAACTTTAAATAAACAAGGCAGATTAAAACCCAAATACCATATGAACCCTAAATTACAAAATCGTAAATCCGCTTATTGATTGACTCGACAATGTTAGGGTTATGCTTAAGCACGGGGAAAAGATCAAGAACCATATGAAAATTACCAGATCAAATCGGGTTTTGATGGTTAACGGAAACCAATTCGACGTGGCTCAAACACGATCCAGAATCCATATACACAGGTTGTTATACATCAATTGCTCACAGGGTTTTGATCGCAGGTCGTAGAAGGAGGTGCAGACGAGTTAAATCATATTCTTAACTGTAACATTCGTTACTTTTCAAATCCGAAATCCGTTTATTTTATCTTTTTCTTTCTTTTGCCTCACTTATTATTCGAATGCTCGTTACTAATTCCCGCCTTCGTTTAAGTTTATATATATTTTGTTTATTTAATTAATTATTGATAATAACTATGATTTCTATGCAATAATACCCCATAACTAACTTAATAACACTTTTGGATCCAAAACTAAAGATTGAGGACCATTCTGAAAATTATAAAAATATTATTCTCTTCCCTCCCCTCTTCCCACCGTCGACCCCCCCCCCCCTCTTGGGATTATTGGTCCATAAAATCTGCCGGGAATCACGGATTTGACCATCCTTACGCGTCAATTAGCCAATTACGCGTTCAATCATCATATAAACATGGAAATTGACAGCAATTGACAACCAAATCATCATTATCACGAGCCGTACCTAAATTAACCTAATTACACTATAAATACTCATGTATGATTCAATTTAACTGGACCACATACTCCTTACAACATCACGACACTAAACCCTAACGAAATCCTACTATTTAAAGTCGTCCAGCCCAATTTGAGTTCAAGATAGTAACCGGAACCCTAGTTTTCTCTATTCCACTCAATCCGGCTCTGATTCAGGTAAGGATTGTATGGTTAATAGTCAGTTTTATGCGATTATTAATAGCCCTCTGTCAATTTTGTGTGACAGAGAGCAATCGATGTTCAATTTGGGGATTTATGATTTAGGGTTCTAAGGGTTTGGGAATCATTTACAGTATAGGTACATATATTTGCGGATTCATTTCTTAAACAAGTTGAAGCACCAGCCAACTTGGCTGGTGCGTGGTGAGTTAGAACATTGAAACCGGCCAGGGCGCGGGTTCGATCCCCCTGACCCGGTTTTGTTTCTTTTTTTTCCTTCTTTTGTAAATCTATTGTATTTCATTATATAATAACTATTTTTGAAGCAAATAATAGTTTGTAAACTCGTTTATCGAACCAACCCCCGTTACTTTCAAAATTAATAAATATAAAATATTAGACAGAGTTATAAATTTATATTTTCTCTATTTTAAAGCCTAATATTATTTTGTTTTACTCGTTTAAACGAACTAACCACTATTAATCTTTCAAAACAAGTGTTCGCGTATTATATAGATGTTTCATATAAAAATACATATGTAACATTGGGTCTTTTTATTTCATTTATTTCAATTATAAAATGTATTTAACACCTTATTCTTCGATCTAAATTTGATATTCATTATTAAGTGCAATATTGTTATTATAAATCTAATATAATAATAATAATAATAATAATAATAATAATAATAATAATAATAATAATAATAAGGTTAGTTAAAGATAAAATACTTTAAATACAATCTTACTTTATACCCATTCAAATCCCAAAATTTATTATAAGTCTTGTTAATTTTTATGAAAGTTAATTAATAATATCTTTAAACAACTAGGACCTCTCGTTGACGTATCCCGAGAAGCTTGACCGTTTCATCCTAGCTCTTTCGTTTATTATCTCGTCCTCGTTTATCCTACTCTATAAGGTGAGTCTACATATCCCCCTTTTTTCCTCTTTTACGTTTTGGGGTGGCATGTATACCCTATTTAAATTACTCATTTTTTTATTTATTCATCTATTCAAAACACAATTCAATATATGTTTATGTGTGATTATTGCATGCTTTATGATAATGCTCTATGTGTTTAATTGTTTATTTTATGTTTGATGGTTGGTATCTCATCCTCATCTATCCTCATCTATTATGATCATACATTTACCCAAGTATATTGATTTCATATCAAGAATAACGGGTCCACATCTATTTAGTTGTTTACATTTTCATAGAAATAGTAATACTCATCATTTACATATGAATTGTGGTTTTTATCTATATGTGTATCTCAACTAAAACTTGTGTATTCTCACCAACATTCGTGTTGACAAACTCTATTTTTATACATGCTACAGGTACAAGTAATTTACATTGTTCAAGATCGAAGAATTTAGTTTTACCTTAGGATATTATTTAAAATACAAAACATGATGTAATTGTTGTTCTGTTTATTGAATTTTTGTACTTGTTTTGATATTAATGAATTGAATAATTATTGTCACTTTAATTAGTGTCTTTCGAGCTACTGTCCAATCAATCGTTACGCCCCGACATGTTCCGCCTTTGGTCTGGGTGTGAAAGATTGGTATCAGAGCGGAAGGCTATAAGATAGATGGTTAGATATAACGGCCTAGTAGCATGCTTAGGGTCCCTATACGTGATATGCCTTTACGTGTTTGCACCCTAAATTATATTATTGATTGCAGTAGCTTAAATATTATTTAATGATTTTATATTATTCTTGTACACAAAATCACACACTTAATCCGATGCTATGTCTCAATCTCAAAATTGTTTTCAAAACTTTGGTATGATTTTTTTTCTTTAAAAAAAATAAATAAAAAATTGGGAAATTACTTAAGAAATCCCGCCTTTTCACTCCCCTCTCCTTGAGGAAGATTCGTGTGACGGATATGTAGTAAGTGTAAGATTGACACACTTGTTTACCAAACACTTGACACCAAGGCTTGCGAGCCTAAGGAAGTGCAATGCGCATAAATCTCAATCAACCGCGAGACCCGGTTGCCTTCCTAGAGTGTTTAGTAAGAGTTTGGAACTTATTAAGCCAAAGCATATCACACCAAACGAAACCGAATCTAGTACCCTCATTGTATCAAATGTGGTCATGTGACGATCACACTCTTAAATCAATGATGATATTTTTCCCTAATTTTTTTATTTATCTTATTATGAATGAATATTTTCTCAAATTATCAATTTCATCATTACGGTAAGTTAAGGTTATTAAAATTTTATTTTGTATTCTCATGAATTTTCACAAAACTCGTAATTTCACATAGTTATACAACTTTTTTTTTAAAACATAATAATTTTTTTTCACGTGTCGTCATTTTAGGATGTCTTCTTCCCGCCTTATAAACCATAACCGTCGCACCGGCAACTCAGGCCGTAGCATGTCATCCCGCATCGCTAAAGGAATCGTGGAAGCTCTCCCAACAATCATCTCTCAACTTCAAACTGTGAATGCCCCTACATCATCCATAACACCGAACCCAATTGCTTACCCCCTCAAACAATTCAAGAGTG
The DNA here is from genome assembly GCF_021521415.1 of Bidens hawaiensis. Lineage (NCBI taxonomy): Eukaryota > Viridiplantae > Streptophyta > Magnoliopsida > Asterales > Asteraceae > Bidens > Bidens hawaiensis. The sequence goes on along the minus strand of NW_027497536.1, from coordinate 81,293 downwards.
TCAACCCGCCCGAATACCATGGTATCGACGGTGCTACCGTTCTCCTCCAATGGTTCGAAGAAATGGATAGCATATTCCTCCAATGTGAATGCCCCGAGGACAAGAAACCAATTACACCTCGAGCAAGCTTAAGAAGAATGCCCTCAGTTGGTGGAACGGTGAGAAGGGCACGCTTGGCGCTGAGGTTGCCATTGCCTTGCCATGGGATGACCTCAAGAAACTCATACTCAAGAAGTTTTGCCCGAAACATGAGCTTCGGAAGTTGGAAGAGGAGTTTTGGAATTTGAAACAAGAAAGTGGAAATGACGCCATCTACAACGATCGTTTCCATGAACTGAGCCTTCTCATCCCTCACATGGTCATCCCCTTTGAACGTTCAATCGACAAGTACATATCGGGTTTGCCTATGCAAATCCAAGATTCCGTCCTAAGTCGTGACCCTCAAACCCTCCATGATGCCATCACCTTAGCCGGTACCCTCACCGAAAACCACGTTAAGGCCGGGACCTTGACGCGGAAAAATTCAAAGAATCCCAATGATAAGCCTACATCCGAGCCCACCGAAGAACCCAAGCCCGAATCTTCCAAACTCGAGTCTTCTAAGCCCGAATCTATCAACCACAACAACAACTCTCCCCACTACCGCAACAATAAAAGAAAGTCCAATTCTCAAAACTATGTATTGGCCCAATCGCAAGCCCAACCCACCAAGAAGCCCTACACAGGACCCCACCCATTATGTGATACGTGTAACTTTCACCATTCGCCTAACCTCAAGTGTCGACAATGCACCCATTGCAATCGATTTGGTCACCTCTTTACCACATGCCTCGAACGCAGCCAACTCATGATGCAACCATTTACCTCACCTCTTACCCAATCCCAAACTTTATCTTATACTCAACCGTTTACTCAAGAACCCTCAAACACTAGAGCTTGTTACAATTGTGGAGACCCTAACCATTTTCGCAATGCATGCCCAAGATTCTCACACATGAACCAAATTCAATCCTACCCAACTTAAACCACTCAATATCAAGCTTACCAAGCCCATGTAAATCAACTTCAACCAATCCAAGCTCAACCCATCCAATCAATTCAAGCCCAACCCATTCAACCAATTCAAGTCAACCAACCAATCAACCAACCTCAAGTTAACCAAGCCACTCAAGGTACTCAAGAACATGTGTGTTACATCAACGGTTCCCAAGTCTAAGCCTAACCCTTTATGAAGACATGCTAGCAAAAGACGTTTCTTTCAATTAGTTCTTTTCATTTAAATGTAATGTATTGACTTCATTAAATCTCCAGTTTTGTTATTTATAATGGCATTCAATCTCTCAATTATTCCTATCTTGTCGTTTATTGCACTATATATTGTTACACAATTTATTATCATAATTTAACTGGTCTATGACCGGTTATTTACCGGGACTATGTGCATGGTGATGTGCATAGTTATCTAATAGTACCGTGTTTGTATGATAAACTACCTATGACCGATTTACTATAAATGTTTTGGAAATTGGGACTATGAACATGTGTTGTACATAGTTATCTAATAGGAGTCATATGTACAAATTTTATTTCGATATTTTAATACATGGCTACCCAAACCCCTCCCCCCAAACTCACCACATTCTCATGGTACTCTTATCTCATTCCATCAATTTTATAATCTTGATTTCAACCCTCAACTATTATTATGTTCATAAGTCATGTGATTCGCTTGTTGTGTGCACCGATTATTGCGTGAATTTTTGTCGTCGTCACATGTATTTTCTTTACATCGTATGTGTAAGTTAGTTATATAATTTTTCCTCTATCTATTTATTTCATTTTGTTGTTATCACTTTCGATGGTTAACTTCAACAATTTCGTTAATTTTTATTTTATTTATTTATTATTATTATTCTTAAGATTATTCACTAGTTATCTATGATCATTAAATTTTCCATATTTATATATATGTTTATTGCTCTCGATCAAATGATTCTGTATAAAAAAAAACCTTATTTTACCCATGTTTTCAAACCTGCACAACGGGACGAACCATGTGCATCATGCGACGATCTAAATAATTATGAGTGCACGCATAACTATCAAAATCCTCACATGGAACTCATGGTGAATACGGTTGTGTGTCATAACTCGGAACCCAGGGTGATTTTGGCTAACGGTACAAATATCGATGTGATAAGGGCATGGTGGATACGCCGCTGGTACATCCTATATATAAGTGTCCTTATCATGCCTTCCGTTTGTAGCGTTATTTGGGTCACCTGAAAATCTATGTTATTTTATATATATATAAATCATTTCTTTCTTAGACTCTTACATTCTTTCTTTATGTTATGTTTTATTTAATTTCGGGACGAAATTTCCAAAAGTTGTGAATCTTGTAACATTCGTTACTTTTCAAATACAAAATCCGTTTATTTTATCTTTTTCTTTCTTTTGCCTCACTTATTATTCGAATGCTCGTTACTAATTCCCGCCTTCGTTTAAGTTTATATATATATTGTTTATTTATTTAATTATTGATAATAACTATGATTTCAATGCGATAATACCCCCTAACTAACTTAATAACACTTTTGGATCCTAAACTAAAGATTGAGGACCATTCTGAAAATTATAAAAATATTATTCTCTTCCCTCCCCTCTTCCCACCGTCGACCCCCCCCCCCCCTCTTGGGATTATTGGTCCATAAAATCTGCCGGGAATCACGGATTTGACCATCCTTACGCGTCAATTAGCCAATTACGCGTTCAATCATCATATAAACATGGAAATTGACAGCAATTGACAACCAAATCATCATTATCACGAGCCGTACCTAAATTAACCTAATTACACTATAAATACTCATGTATGATTTAATTAAACTGGACCACATACTCCTTACAACATCACGACACTAAACCCTAACGAAATCCTACTAGTTAAAACCGTCTAGCCCAATTTGAGTTCAAGATAGTAACCGGAACCCTAGTTTTCTCTATTCCACTCAATCCGGATCTGATTCAGGTAAGGATTGTATGGTTAATGGTCGGTTTTATGCGAGTATTAATAGCCCTCTGTCAATTTTGTGTGACAGAGAGCAATTGATGTTCAATTTGGGGATTTATGATTTAGGGTTCTAAGGGTTTGGGAATCATTTATAGTATAGGTACATATATTTACGGATTCATTTCTTAAACAAGTTGAAGCACCAGCCAACTTGGCTGGTGCATGGTGAGTTAGAACATTGAAACCGGCCAGGGCGTGGGTTCGATCCCCCCTGACCTGGTTTTGTTTCTTTTTTTTCCTTCTTTTGTAAATCTATTGTATTTCATTATATAATAATTATTTTTGAAGCAAATAATAGTTTGTAAACTCGTTTATCGAACCAAACCCCCGTTACTTTCAAAATTAATAAATATAAAATTTTTGACAGAGTTATAAATTTATATTTTCTCTATTTAAAAGCCTAATATTATTTTGGTTTACTCATATAAACGAACTAACCACTATTAATCGTTCAAAACAAGTGTTCGCGTATTATATAGATGTTTCATATATAAATACATATATAACATTGGATTTTTTTATTTCATTTATTTCAATTATAAAATGTATTTAACACCTTATTCTTCGATCTAAATTTGATATTCATTATTAAGTGCAATATTGTTATTATAAATCTAATATAGCAGCAGCAGTAGTAGTAGTAAGGTTAGTTAAACATAAAATACTTTAAATACAATCTTACTTTATACCCATTCAAATCCCAAAATTTATTATAAGTCTTGTTAATTTTTATGAAAGTTAATTAATAATATCTTTAAACAACTAGGACCTCTCGTTGACGTATCCCGAGAAGCTTGACCGTTTCATCCTAGCTCTTTCGTTTATTATCTCGTCCTCGTTTATCCTACTCTATAAGGTGAGTCTACATATCCCCCTTTTTCCTCTTTTACGTTTTGGGGGTGGCATGTATACCCTATTTAAATTACTCATTTTCTTTATTTATTCATATATTCAAAACACAATTCAATATATGTTTATGTGTGATTATTGCATGCTCTATGATAATGCTCTATGTTTTTAATTGTTTATTTTATGTTTGGTGGTTGGGATCTCATCCTCATCTATCCTCATCTAGTATGATCATACATTTACCCAAGTACATTGATTTCGTATCAAGAAGAACGGGTTCACATCTATTTAGTTGTTTACATTTTCATAGAAATAGTAATATTCATCATTTACATATGAATTGTGGTTTTTATCTATATGTGTATCTCAACTAAAACTTGTGTATTCTCACCAACATTCGTGTTGACAAACTCTATTTTTATACATGCTACAGGTACAAGTAATTTACATTGTTCAAGATCGAAGAATTTAGTTTTACCTTAGGATATTATTCAAAATACAAAACATGATGTAATTGTTGTTCTGTTTATTGAATTTGTGTACTTGTTTTGATATTAATTAATTGAATAATTATTGTCATTTTAATTAGTGTTTTTCGAGCTACTGTCCAATCAATACGTTACGCCCCGACATGTTCCGCCTTTGGTCGGGGTGTGAAGTTAACCACTCTAGATCGTATAACCCTAAATGAGTTTCGGCGGGTTTGTTCAAAAAGTTAATTCGTATCAATGAAATTGTATATTCCAAATTAATGGTGTCGGTAGAGACGCATTATGCATGATAAACAAATCTTGTGATCATTTCCAATTATAAATCCGAAGTTTAAGGTACAAGAAACAAAAACGGGTATGGGATTGGATCTTAAACGGGTTTCGGATTATGGGTTTGGGTTGGACTGATGGGTAATGGTATAAGATAATATTATTACAGATTTTCACTTTAGGTCCCTACACTTTGGAGATGGAAACAAAAAGGGGGTTAAATTATAATCCAGGGTTTAAATTGAATAATATCTAAAGATTATATAAATTAAATAAATAATTAAACAAATAATAGTAAAATAATAAATCGAATAAGTTTATAGATTAAAATTACCCGAAAAAGAAAACTGGTCGAATATCGATTAAAAAGTAATATATGGGAATATCCGAGTTGTTACAGTCTCCCATACTTTAGGGAATTTCGTCTCGAAATTAAAGGATACAAAAACATGCCAATGCTATTTCGAGAAAAAAAAAATTTATTTAACTTTTAAAATTTTATCATAACACAGAACTTTCATTAGTCAAAACAACGCTCCAAATGAAAATCCGATAAGGACACTTATATATAGGATGTACTAGTGGCGTATCCACCATGTCCTTATCATCTCTACAAATGTACCGTTATCACAACTACTTTCGATTCTATATTATGACACACGATTGTGCGCATTATGATTTCCATGCGAGGACTTCGATAATTATGTAGGCCTCCATAATTACTTTGATCGTCGGATGGTCCACATAACTCGTCCCATCGTGTGGGTTACAAAACATTTGAAAAACATAACATTGCGAGAAAGGGTTTTTTAATACGTTTTGATTGTAAAAAAGAAGATCGTAGTTGTGTAAAACATTATTAAAAATAAAGTGAATTCTTGAGTTGACTTAATAAAATATTAAAGCTTCTAAAACCTCTTTTGAAAGTTTAGTTATTGCAAACAATTGCCTATGAAAAGATAGATTTTATTGTATGAGCACATTCACTTAAAAATAAATTATTAGAATTGAAATTGTTTAAATCCAAAAATTGAGTATAGATATGATATAATGTATGATTAGGAAAGATAAAATATGTTTAGATAAAAAATGCAAAAAAAAAAAATGTTTTCTTTGATAAACTTAGTCATGATTGATTTGATTTATTTGATTTAATATTAACTTGATTAATTAGATCTGTAAAAAAAATCTTTGAATAATTGAAATTGGTTGAATTGAAATATTTAGATTAGGTTTAAAATTTAGATTAGGTTAAAAATTTCAATAGCATAGGTTTGAAAATTTTGAGCTTGTTTAACATGATTGAATCAAGAACACACATGGCGTAGGTGATTAGGATTTCCACCATTGAAGCAAGTATGGATAGTGAGCGCGTAGGGTTAAGCAAATGACATAGCATGGATTGTACATGTAGAATGCGAAGACAGTTGCGAGATAGCTTGGGCCCTAACCGGTGTATGGCAAGTGTTAACAGGGGTGATCGAAACGATTACATCGGATGCAAAAGCAATAAGAGCATTGACTTGAATGATAATAGTTGTAGGCGAGTCATAACGAGGGAATTTTGATGTAAAGGTTCTTGTTTGAGGCGCTATTATTTTGCTGAGATTGATTGTTAATTGGTGTTTAGGCTTGCGTTTGTTGTTATTGTTCTTACATCTTTATTTTTCTGTTTTGAATCATTATTTTTTTGTTCAAAGGACCTAAGATTTTTGATGATATATGTTAATAAATTTTATATAATCATATCCAAAAAAGTCCATATTTTATTTCATCAAAATCATTTTCGAAATCGTTAGAATATAGCTTTTAGCAATATTTCAGTTTTGACATTAGATATAGCCAGAAAAAAAAGAGGCATATCTTGTTTCTAACACACTGAAAAAGTGCAAAACCGAATTTTATGATATTCTTCAATGAAATACGGTTCTAAAAACTATTTTACGCATTTTAATTCAATCCTATGAATTCGCAATAAATATTTTAAAAACAGTGTGCAGATTCGTACCCTCTGATTTACTTGGCTGTTTTGGCTTATTTAGGTTACGAATTTGCAAAACTTTTCTAAATGAAAGTTGTTCAAAACATTCTAATTTAGTAGACTGGAAATCCTTGATTTATAATAAAATTGTTTGATATTTTAAATACCTTAATCAAAACAGAACAGTTTGGTGTCCAAAAACTGATTTTGTATTTCATCTTTCTTTTTGATCTTTTCTTTGTTTTTATCTCAATATTTATACATTAGATTTAGTATTCTTTATACTTTCCAATCCTATTAGTTAGTCTTTAATTATTATATTTTGTTTATTTATAGTTCGTGAGGTTCGATCGTCCATTTTCTTTAACGTGCTTTCTGTTGACATTTCAAGTTTGGCTTTAATCTCAAAGGTGAGTTTACATATCATCTTTTAAATTATGGGGGTGGCATGTATACCTTATTTAAATTACTCATTTTATTTACTTATCTATTCATAACACAATTTAATATATGTTTATGTGTGATTATTGCATGCTCTATGTGCTTAATTGTTTATTTTATGCTTGGTGGTTGATATCTCATCCTCATCTATCCCCATCTAGTATGATCATACATTTACCCAAGTAATTTCCTTTCGTATCAATAAGAACGGTTCCACATCTATTTAGTTGTTTACATTTTCATAGGAATTGTATACTCATAATTTACATATGAATTGTGATTTATGTATATATATATAACTAAAACTTATGCATTCTCACCAACATTCGTGTTGACAAACTCTATTTTCATACATTTTACAGGTACAAGTAGTTGATATTATTCAAGTTGGAAGACAATAGTTTGACCTTAGGATATTATTCAACACACAAGAATAAGGTGTAATTGTTATAATTATTGAATTTGTGTATGCGTTTAATGTTAATGAAATTAAATATTCATTGTCGCTTTAATTAGTGTTTTTTGAGCTACTGTGTAATCAATACGTTACGCCCTGACATGTTCCGCTGTCTTTGGTCGAGGTGTGACAGATTGGTATCAGAGCCGAAAGCTATAGGATAGGTAGTTAGATATAACGGCCTAGTAGCATGCTTAGGGTCCCTATACGTGATATGCCTTTACGTGTTTGCACCCTGAATTATATTATTGATTGCAGTATCTTAAATACTATTTAATTATTTAATATTATTCTTGTACACAAAGCACACACTTTATCCGAGGCTATGCCACACTCTCAAAATTATTTTCAAACTTTAGAAAAAAAAAGGGAAATTTCTTAAGAAATCCCGCCTTTCACTCCCCTCTCCTTGAGGAAGATTCGTGTGACGGATATGTAGTAAACTTTAAGAGTGACACACTTGTTTACCGAACACTTGACACCAAGGCTTGCGAGCCTAAGGAAGTGCAATGCGCATAAATCTCAATCAACCGCGAGACCCGATTGCCTTCCTGAAGTGTTTAGTAAGGGCGTGGAACTTATTAAGCCAAAGCATATCTCACCAAACGAAACCGAATCTACTACCCTCATTGTATCAAACGTGGTCATGTGACGATCACACTCTGAAATCAACGATGAGGTTTTTGTCTAATTTTTTTTATTTCGTTAAGAATGAATATTTTCTTAAATTATCAATTAATCAATACTCTAAGTTAAGGTTATTAAAATTTTATCTTGTATTCTCATGAATTTTCACAAAACTAGAAATTTCACATAGTTTATATTTTTTTTCTTTTACCAAAACATAATAAATTTTTCATGTGTCGTCATCGTACCATGTCTTCTTCCCGCATTATCAACCGAAACCGTCGAACTGGCAACTTGGGCCGTAGCATGTCATCCCGCATCGCTAAGGGAATCATGGAATCCCTCCCAACAATCGTCTCTCAACTCAAAACTGTGAATGCCCCTACATCGTCCACAACTCCGAACCCAATTGCTTGCTCCATCAAACAATTCAAGAGTGCCAACCCACCTGAATACTTCGGTATCGACAGTGCTACTATTCTCCTCCAATGGTTCGAAGAAATGGAGAGCGTGTTCCTCTATTGTGAATGTCCCGAGGCCAAGAAAACCACTTACGCCTCTAGCGTACTTAAGAAGAATGCCCTCAATTGGTGGAACGGTGAGAAACGCAAGCTTGGAGCTGAGGTTGCCATGGCCTTACCATGGGATGAGCTCAAGAAACTCATGCTCAAGAAGTTTTGCCCGAAACATGAGCTTCAGAAGTTAGAAGAGGAGTTTTGGAGTTTGAAACAAGAAAGTGGTAAGACACCATCTACAACGATCGTTTCCATGATCTTAGCCTTCTCATCCCCCACATGGTCACTCCCCTTGAACGTTTAATCGACAAGTACATCTCGAGTTTGTCTATGTAAATCCGAGATTCCGTCCTAAGTCGTGACCCTCAAACCCTCCATGATGCCATCACCTTAGCCGGTACCCTCACCGAAAACCACGTTAAGGTCGGGACCTTGACGCGGAAAAATTTCAAAAAGCCCAATGATAAGCCTGCATCCGAGCCCACCAAAGAACCTAAGCCCGAATCTTCTAAACTCGAGTCTTCTAAGCCTGAATCCTTCAAGTACAACAACTCCCCCTAGTACCGCAACAATAAAGAAAGTCCAATTCCCAAAACTATTTCTTGGCCCAATCGCAAGCCCAACCCACCAAGAATCCCTACACAGGACCCCACCCATTATGTGATACGTGTAACTTTCACCATTTGCCTAACCTTAAGTGTCGACAATGCACCCATTGCAATCTATTTGGTCACCTCTTTACCACATGTCGTGAATGCAACCAACTTTTGATGCAACCATTTACCTCACCTCTTACCCACCCCAAACTTTACCATATGCTCAACCGTTTACTCAATAACCCTCAACTATTACAGCTTGCTACAATTGTGGAGATCCTAACCATTATCGCAACGCATGCCCAAGACTCGCACACATGAACCAAATTCAATCCTACCCGACCCAAACCGCTCAATATTAAGCTTACCAAGCCCAAGTAAATCAACTTCAACCAATCCAAGCTCAACCCATCTAAGCAATTCAAGCCCAACCCATTCAACCAATTCAAGTCAACCAAATCCCAAACAACCAACCAACCTCAAGTGACCAAGCTACTCAAGGACAAGTGTGTTAGATCAACGGTTCCCAAGTCTAAGCCTAACCCTTTACGAAGACATGCTACACAAAAGACGTTTCTTTTATTTAGTTCTTTTCATTTAAATATAATGTATTGACTTCATTAAATCTCCAGTTTTGTTATGAATGAGAATTATGGTTATTTATAATGGTATTCAATCACTCATTTATTCCTATTTTGTCATTTAGTGCACTATTTATTATTACACAATTTATTATCATGATTTAAGTGGTCTATGACGGGTTAATTTCCGGGACTATGTGCACGGTGATGTGCATAGTTATCTAATAATACCGTATTTGTATCATAAACTACCTATGACCGATTTCCTACAAACGTGTTGGAAATTGGGACTATGAACATGTGTTGTACATAGTTAACTAATAGGAGTCACATGTACAAATTTTATTTCGATATTTTAATACATGGCTACCCCAAACCCTCCAAACTCACATCATCCTCATGGTAATCTTACCTCATCTCATCGATTTTATAATCTTGGTTTCAAACCTTACCTATTATTATACTCATAAGTCATTGATTTGTTTGTTGTGTGAACCTATTTATTATTACGTGAATTTTCTCGTCATCTCAAGTATTTTCTCTACATCGTATGTGTAAGTTACTTATATAATTTCAAATTTTTCCTCTATGTGTTTATTTCATTTTGTTGTTATTACTCTCGATGGTTAACTTCAAAAATTTCGTCATTTTTTTATTATTTTACTAGTTAATTATGTTCATCAATTTTCATTCAATTTTTAGTTCATTGCTCTTGATCAAATTATATCGATTTAAAAAAAAAAGTTTTCTTTTACCTTTGTTTTCAAACCGCACAACGGGATGAACCATGTGCATCATGCGACAACCTAAATAATTATGAGTGCACGCATAACTATCGAAAATCCTCGCATGGAACTCATAGTGAATACGGTTGTGTGTCATAACTCAGAACCGAGGGTGATTTTGGGTAACGATACAAATGTCGTTGTGATAAGGGTATGGTTGATACGCCGCCAATACATCGTATATATAAGTGTCCTTATCATAATTTTCCATTTATAGCGTTATTCGGGTCATTCGAAGGTGTAAGGCCCCGTTACCGGTAGCCCTACTTTCGTGTTGGATTTACTCATAAACGCAGTTCTAAATATCAAAGTTAATTAAAACATTCGCGGAACATTAAAACTTTCATAAAACATTTCGTAACAATCCAAAACTTGTCTTAAACAAACAACTTGTCTTTCAAAAACACAGTAATTAAAACATATCACATATTGAGCCTTCTGATGCCAGCCTCTTATTCAATGCCACGTGTCTCCTCAAGCGAGCTGCCTCATCCTACTCACCTGCGTGCATACTAAAAGTCAGCTACGCTGAGTGAGTTCTAGTTAATCATACATTATACAATACACACAAACTTATATTCTTTCATTCATACTTTCTTTTGTACTAACTTGCTTTCATATCTTACGTTATAAAGAGCATTACGCCCTACATTCCTCGAGTATTATTAGGGCTCGGTACCATCCTTCCTCGAGTATTATTAGGGCTCGGTACCCTCCTTCCTCGAGTATTATTAGGGCTCGGTACCCTCATTCCTCGAGTATTATTAGGGCTCGGTACCCTCTTTCCTCGAATATTAGTAGGGTTCGGTTCCCTAGTTCTCGAATATTAGTAGGGTTCGAATCCCTCTTCGTTACCATACAACCATACATCATACCTCGAGTATTATTAGGGCTCGGTACCCTTTTCGTAACCAAGCAACCATACAACCATCATTTTCTTATTTTATTAACTTTATCACGTTCATACACATAGGCATACATATCATACTTACCTTATACATAGCGTTACAACCTGACAGTACGTGCAATATCCGAAGATCGTTCACGTACCAACAAGCAATCATTCATACATTTCACATTATTCACATAAGGCATACACTTATCTCTTAGGATAAGCGTATTAACAAACATATTGAGTATGCACACAACCCTGAAAACATAACACATAAATGGGGCTAGAAACTCACCTGAATCCTGTTACGCTCTCCGTTAATCGTTATTCCTTTCTTGAGCTGTGCACAGCTAACTGTATAATATTTACATGTATCAATTAACTACTACTACTCATGTTGTATTTCTATCTTTATATAACCCACAACGAACGGGGTCCGGGGGCAGCGCCCCGGGCAGCGGGGTCTAGGGGTGGCAGCCCCTAGCAGGGTCCAAGGGGCAGAGCCCCTGGCTGGGGTCGATTTACTTTGATTTACTTTCCATTAACTGTCTTAACACATTTTCCATTAGGATTTTGATTTACTTTCTAATTTGTTAACTCATTCGTCATAACGTATTAAGTCTGATTCGCTATCTGATTCGTTACTGAACTTAACTTAAGCGAACTTATCATCCGGCGAACATATGGATAGGCGAAGTTATCTACGGCGAACTTGCTTACAGTGAACTTGTCTACGACGAACTTGCTGCAGCGAATTTAGTCAATCAGCGAAGTTGATCAGTTAGGCGAACTTGCTTGCAAGCGAACTTATGTAGGCGAAGTTGTGCAGCAGCCGCCGCTGTTCATCCTTAATCCCCAAAATCATCATCGTTTTACCGAGAAATCCATGGGTATGGTATTTGACTAACCCGCGATTATTCCTATGGTCGTTTTTGGATATGGTTTGACCCAAAAACACGTAAAGTTTGGACCTTTAAGTTCAAAAACGTTCAATACTAGTGTTAAGGGTTCATTAACCGAGCCGTTTCCATTTTCGGGTTCATTACACTCGTATTTATCATCAAGTTTACAACTTTATGTTTCGTTTATACCCGATCTACTCTCGTTCTAAGTTTCAATGCTAAACACTAATAAAACGTAAACTTTAAAGGGTCAAGAACATACCTTTAGTGCTCGTTTGGATCTCGTTTAACTTGTTTATGCACTCTAGATCTCGTGTAATAAAGATCTAATACCAACTAACGTTCGTTTGGCCTCAAGCCCCTCTCGTCTCTCTCGGTCGTGTATACGGTGGTGTGTGGTGTGTGTGTTTTGGAGTGTGTAGAGATTTATGAAAGATGGAAATGATAGTTAGGGTTTTTGGATGGTTTAAGGGGATATTTGTATCCCTTAAAGCCCATGGACCTAAGGCCCATTACCCTTAATCCATCTTAATTAATCCAAGTCCATGGTCCTTTCTTTATTAGACATAAGTTAACTATTAACACGATAACTAAACGCGTCTTTCTTTATTTAATATTAGAATATTTTAGGATGTTACAGAAGGTCTGCGTTATATTTTAAAAAAAAATTCTTTCTTAGACTTTTAAAAACTATTTTTATGCATTTTAATTCATTCTTATGAATTCGCAATAAATATTTTAAAAACAATGCGCAGATTCGTACCCTATGATTTACATGGTTGTTTTGGCCTATTTACGTTACGAATTTGCAAAACTTTTGTAAATGAAAGTTGTTCAAAACATTCTAATTTAGTAGACTGGAAAGCCTTGATTTATAATAAAATTGTTTGATATTTTAAATACCTTAATCAAAACAGAACAGTTTGATGTCCAAAAACTGATTTTGTATTTCATCTTCCTTTTTGATATTTTTCTTCTTTTTATCTTAATATTTATACATTAGATTTAGTATTCTTTAAACTTTCCAATCCCATTAGTTAGTCTTTAATTATTATATTTTGTTTATTTATAGTTCGTGAGGTTCGATCGTTCATTTCTTTAACGTGCTTTCGGTTGTCATTTCAAGTTTGGCTTTAATCTCAAAGGTGAGTTTACATATCTGATGTGCTTAAAGTAGTCAAATAATTATTAACTGAAAATAAACTAATCTAGAAACTAAGTAATACTCTAGACCTTTAAACTTAACTTAAACTACTAACCGACAAGTGAACCGGTCGACTCTAGTACAGCTAAGTAAGTCCGGATATCGAACCCACGAGACTCTTTAAATTACGAAACTAGCAAATTAGACTCAACTACAAGACACGACTATTTATTAATAATATTTGAGGTGGATTTTAAAACTAATTAATTAAAACTCTAATAATAATTAACTAATGATTACTTTAATTAAACTATTAATAAACTAATTAATATAATAATAAAACAAACCCTAATTATTAGAATAATAATAAAACATAATAACTACTTATTAATTAATTAATAAAACTTAAACCCTATTTAATTTTACCTAATAAACAATTTAGAAAACTTGGATTAATTCAGATGATTAAAATAACTACCCAGGCCGGAATCCCCAAAGTTACGGTTATTAATTTAAATGAAAAAACGCAAGTTATGGAACCGGGATCATAAGATAGACCCTTGACAGAATACCCGAACATGACCCTTGAACTTCAAGAAGACGCCTATGGATTTCTAACAAGTTTTAAGATTCACCAGTTTTATTTAAACTTCCTTACGGTTATTTAATTGCTTATGTCTAAGTATCTTTTATGACGAAAACCTACCTTACAGCGCGGAATTCAAAAGATAGCAAAGTAAACCCAATTAATTTAATAGATTAAGCTGACAATCAAATCTAGACGGACTCCATACGAAGAACTAAATCTAGCAATCCTGAAACAAAACAAATAATAACGAAAACATGGTGAAAGTGTAAGAAACGGGTAATCGAAGATGATAAAACCCGTAAACTCGAACGTGAACGTGTAGCTCTTCACCGGATGTTCTCTCACCTTCAAAATCACCAACAAACGCGTAAAATAGCTCCAAGAACTCTCCAAAATCGGCTGGTGGCTTTCAGGTTATGTTAGGTTTAAGTTAAAGGTGTTTAAATAGCGAAAACAAGGCCCGACAATAAGCAAAACGAATTAAAAACCCATCAGCCTTGCCTAGGCGCCGCGCTAAGGGCTTTTTGCCTTCCCCCTTCCCGCGACGCGGCGTGCTTCTCTAAGGGGGCCGGTCTGACCGGTTCTCTGTTCTGGTTCTTCCTGACGCGTTCCGGATCTCCGTTTTGGCTCGTTTTAGCTCGTTTTTCGCCATTTTTAATCACGATCAAATCCCGGAACCTACGACACACAAAAACGTTAGTAGTATACAAATCTTGACTAAAAACGAACAAAAACAATTAAAATATTAAATAAAATAAACAAGGGAAACATATATATTTAACATCATATCAAATATCCCCACACTTATTCTTTTTTCGTCCCTGAAAAAGTTTGATGCAGTTGGATCAGAATCGGAAAATTAAAGTCTAACAAATATAGGTTAATTTTTAAAGCTTAGAAGAACGCAAAAACCGCGATCACCGATATTGTTGTCCACTTAAATCCATGCCTTAATCTT
This sequence comes from Bidens hawaiensis, assembly GCF_021521415.1. Taxonomy (NCBI): domain Eukaryota; kingdom Viridiplantae; phylum Streptophyta; class Magnoliopsida; order Asterales; family Asteraceae; genus Bidens; species Bidens hawaiensis. The sequence continues at coordinate 66,142 of NW_027497536.1, read as the reverse complement.
TACCGGGACAAATATGATCCGACAATTTTTTACTTAGTGGTTTACACAATTAAGACCCGCTTATTTTCAGCTTTTACCGAACCAGACCACCCCAACTTGAGTTAAACCTCAAAATTAGCAGATTTAAAACTTTTGTTGCATCAAAGTCTACCAAGCAGCCAAGGGTATTGTTTATCCACCTAAGCTTAAGCATCAAAGTCTACCAAGCAGCCATTAGATACGATTAAGGTTCAATTATTTTATAGCTAGTGTTCCCCACAACATGACATACCCCCGTTATCAAGAAACACCCCGAACCCTTCACCAAAGGTGAGTATGCAAAATTTCATCTGTAGGGCTTACATGTAGCGTGTCCCTTGTGGTCCGTTTCTTAATGGTAATGAGACGCGAGCAAGGGGAACCCATAAGGCTAACAGCGTGGATGATCAAGTCTGTAGTGAATTTTGTACTTTTGTACTCTTGTGATCATGTTTATAAACTAATAAGGGTTTGCTTTTTTTTGGCTTAATTTTAAATATTCACAACCCCATTTGGAACTGTGAATACCCAGATGAATAGTCGGTATACAGACCCATGGTCTCCGGAACCGAAGCATCCCATCAATACAGGATTTGAGGTTATAAAACCATACGCCGATGAGGTGTAAAACACTAAACTAGCAGTTTTAAGTTTATATCACAGGATACACGGCGTACTCTAACGTTAAACCTACCTAAGCATCATATGATAACGTATTCAGATTTTTAAAATTTATGATATTTCCACTTTTTCATACCAAAATTTGAGGCTTGATTATGGCCCGACCTTTCATTACTTATTTTCTACGGACAAAACGCTTTACCACAAGAGATTTCCGACCCATTTTATTGATTTTGCCCTTTCATTTTCAACGCTGATCCTACCGACACATCCCAAGTTAAGTGCGCTTTCTATTATTTATCTCATATTATTAGTAGTTTGAAAAACCAATTTCCGATAAAATCATTATCTCCTACTTTAACGCAACAAAAACTAGACTTAAGGGACATTTTTTTAAAACATTTTTCAATTTTTTTTCGAATTTTTTTATTTTTTCTATATTTTTTATATTTTTTTTAAACAATTACGAAAAAGAAAACAAAACTAAAATTAGTTAAAACAATTGTGTCCCATCCCCACACTTAAATTTTGCATTGTCCTCAATGCGGGCACGGGAAAACACGACTTGAAAATTTAAAACAAAACTAAAAAAAATATAAAAATAAAAAGCAAAAACCTAAAAAGATAAAAACAAAGACATAAAAATGAAAAACATAAAAACATATAAACAAAGTACAATGGAAAAGACTTAGCTTGTAATATGCGAGACTGTCAATGTGCCAGTCTATTTCCATGGGTGCTCTCCTCACCGACCGCTCAACATGAACTGGTAACTCATTCTCTCTTTCTGAACGGACACGGCCTCTCCTCTCGACAACCAAAGTAACATCAAACATAAAATCTAAAAATAAAGGTTACTTATAAAGTTCAAGCATCCACCAACTTCCAACCCGCCAACCCAACCAAAAAGTCTAAAATAATATCCGTACAGACCAAATACAAACAAAAACATCATAAAAGAAAAAAAAATAAAAACATCACAAAACATAAACTCCCATGTCAGCTCGTCAACTCAGTCCTCATCTTCTTCCTCCTCCGACTCCGACTCCTGTTCAAGAATATGGAATGGCTCAGCATTATCAATTTATGGGTAACCCGTCCTATAAAAAGGTACTCCATGACCAAATCCCGAACCACCCGGGGCGCTCGACCCGCTCGGTCCCGCATCGGTCGGCTGTCGAAGAGAAGCAGGAAAATCAATACTCAGAGCACTCATCATATGCCTCATGTGCTCATCCTGCCTCCGCTGGTTCGCCTCTATCATCTGTCTCAACTCATCTCGACTCTTGGTCACATAACCCTTGATCTAATCAAAACCGGATTCCATCCGGTCATATAATGAATCCAAAGTAATATCCTCGGGGCGAGGCTCTCTGACCGGGAACTGAACACCCGGTCTCTCTGACCTGTGAAGCGGCCTCTGGTGACGGGACGGTAAACCAGCTCGCATAGCCGCAGCAGCCTCGGTCCTCGGTGGTGGGTGATCTGTGGGCCCTTCTTGACATCCTCCCACTCTAACGTATCGGACCCCTTCAAAATTCCAGCATTCCTCAAATCCTTAACCTCCAAAAACTCTCTAACGGGTCCCTCTGTCAAAATATCCGGTTTAAACCTCTCAAACACACCCAAATACCTAGCAATCCGTGTTATGTACGGGCCTATATCCAACCTTGACCTATTTTTTGTTCCCCCATGTCTCGTCCGATGAAACGACCACGCCAAAAGACTCGTGTAGTTTATCAGAACTTTCTCAACCATCGCCATCAAACAGAAAATATCCAACCAATTTACCTTATTGTCGCCCGAACCGCGACTAATCAAAGTATTAACCAAAACCCGGTGGATAAACCGAAGCACGGGATCTCGAATATCCGACGCCACATTCGCTCCCGAAAACGAACAAATAGAAATTTTGTTCCAAAAAGTAGCCAACTCGTCCGAACCGATACTCATAGCATGCTTATTCAAAAACGCACCCCTTAAACCCGTCACAAACCCCGGTTCTCTCACCTCCGCATCCGTATAAAAGCCACTTGCTACCGCGAACTGTGCGATAGTCATATTGTGCAATTGTGTTCCCAAATAGAACGATACCGCATTCGATTGAGCAAAATTACCATCTTTATATTGAAATGTGCTCAAGAACTCAAGTTTCAGCTCGTGGTACTGTGGTTCGTTTAAATCTAACATCGCCCTAAACTTTTGGCCCAATAATTCTTCAATGTGCTCCTTTTGACCAATCGAACCCACTAACTCCCAATTTATCGTTTTGAATGTGAGGAGATCCGATTTAACTAACTTACATAACTGATCGTACTCGGGCGAATTAACATCAAACTTAAGCAACGAATTTTTCTTAAGGTTGGCAACTTTTCTAAACACAATCTGCCCGGGCTGATGGCCCACTGGAATAACCGGTTCCGGATAACCTCGTGTTCGCGCGGTCGGACCTCGTTTCCTTTTTCCCGCCTCGTTTGACATCTAAACACATTTAAACAAATAAACAAACATGGGAGTAAGTAAATAAAAACGAAAAAGAAAAGACAAAATATTTTTTTAATTTTCGGATTTTTTAATTTTTTTTAAATAAAAACTAAAAATAAAATAAACTTTGGAAGTTCGGGTTGCAAAATATTTAAAACCGACTCATTTAGATGAAAAACAAGTAGGTGCGAGTGGTTTAATTATTTACTTAAAAGCTAACGGATAACCAACTTGTTAAGACTTTTACTAGCTTAAAAATCCGAAAACAATCACACCGACTCAACAAACATCACCTCCTCCCGGCACTTTAATTGTTCCAATAAAAACCAAGTGCCAAAACCCGAAAAATTGAGTCGAAAACGAGCGAAAAACCACACTTATAGTAAAATATATTGCTTAAAACTTGTTTTCCGGCTCGTTTTTAACTAGTAACACAACAAAGTTCAACATCTCCAATCAACAATCCAACACTAAATAACTCGTTTAAACCCAAACCGACAACCCGACCGTAACCAAAAATAAAGTTTCAACAAAATCCAACCCAACCATCCGCACCCAAAAACTCAACGAAACTGCCAGCCCTTCAACCCGCACCCAATAATCTAACTTAAAAAACTAACTCAAACAAAACCCGACAACAAAGTTTGTAAAATCTAAGCTAAAACTAACATTAAATTATACAAGGATTACACAGAATACAAGAAATCATACCTTAATGTAGTAGAAACCCAGATAAACTTGCAAAAATTGAAGAACTAAAGTGTATGCAAGTGAGAGATTTAGTGAGTTTCTAGGTGAAATTAATGGTAGGTTATGATGTTAAGATGATATGTAAGTGATTAGGAGGTTTAATTTGATGATTAATGGTGGAAAATATGATGATTTTGGTGAGGAAGAAGGTGGTTCGGCTAGGGTTGTGAAGGGGAAAAGAGGGGTGTTTGAAAAAGATGAATAATATGCATATAGTGGTTTAAAAGACCAAATTTTTTTTTTGATATTTCCGGTTAGGGGCGCCGCGCCGCGCGGAGGCCTAGGCTTCTTCCGGTCGCACGGCGCTAAGGCGTCGCTGGGCATTTTTTTATTGTTTTGTCTCCGCGTGCGCCTAGGCAGAAAAAGACCCCCGTCGCGCGCGCGACGTGGTGTTTTAACAGAAAGTTTTAAAGTTTTGGGACCTCTCTTTGCCTTAGAAAAAATTTCAGAAAAATACCTACCTATTCTTATGCCCATTTTATGTTACTTTTACGTGTACAACTTACCTGGCGTCTCTCGAATCCTCTTAAAACCTCTCGTTTTGTTTGGTGATGATCTCTTGTAATGACTCGATGACGCAATTAAACTACAAAAACGAAAGTTAGTGACCCTACGAAACGAAAATAAAGTAAAAAGAATTATAGAAACTCTACACTTGAGTTTTCACTCAAGAACCCGATTTGATGATTCAGTTCGATGGATCGAGGGGAGTTTCCTCCACCTCGGTTGACTCCTCCGGCCCTCCAAGATAATGCTTTAGACGATGACCGTTCACTTTCCACGAAGTTCCATTGTCCGGATTCTCTCACTCCACCGCTCCATACAGGAATACTTGTTTCACCAAATATGGTCTCGTCCACTTGGATCTCAGCTTACCTGCAAATAACTTCAAACGAGAATTATATAACAAAACTTTATCACCTTTCTTGAAGTCTTTACCTCCCTTTAAACGCCGATCGTGCAACACTTTCGTCTTTTCCTTAATATCCAATGATCGAGAATATGCCGCATCACAAAGCTCCTCTAACTCATGAATTTGAAAATACCTCTTTCTAGCGGTTTCAATAAGATCAACATTTACCGTCTTCAATGCCCAAAACGCTCGATGTTCCATCTCCACGGGAAGATGACACGCTTTACCGTAAATTAACATAAATGGTGTAGTACCCAACGGTGTCTTGTACGCGGTTCTAAATGCCCACAACGCGTCATCCAACTTCTCTGACCAATCTTTCCGACTTATCCCAACCGTCTTCTCCAAAAATCTCTTCACCCCTCTATTAGCATTCTCGACTTGACCATTCGTTTGAGGATGGTAAGTAGTAGAGGTGAGATGAGTGACTCCATAAAGAGCTAATGCTTTCTCCATGACAGAATTACAAAAATGGGTACCTCGATCACTAATAATTGCTCTGGTAGTTCCGAATCTAGTAAACAACTTCTTTAAAAACTTCACAACCACTCGAGCATCATTTGTGGCAAATGCTTGCGCTTCGACCCACTTTGAAACATAATCTATTGCCACCAAAATATACTTGTGACCACCGGAAACGGGAAACGGTCCCATAAAGTCGATGCCCCAAACATCAAAAATTTCAAGAGTTTGTATGGGGTTTTGAGGCATCTCGTTTTTTGACGAAATATTTCTGGTGCATTGATAAGCGTCACAAGTCTTAACAAATTCCACCGCATCTTTTACAACCGATGGCCAATAAAAGCTACAATCAAATACCTTTTGAGCCGTGGCATGCGCTCCATTATGACCTCCCGTTAGACCTGTATGAATATGCTTTAGAATATTCAACCCTTCTTCCTTCGACACACATCTTCTAAGAATTCGGTCACCGCCAATCTTGAACAGATAAGGATCGTCCCAAACATACCGATTAACATCCCAGAAAAATTTATTCTTTTGTTGAGTAGTCACCCCTTTCAACACAAGGCCCGTAGATAAAAAATTAGCAAAATCGATGAACCAAGGCAAACCTTGCTTTTCGGCTGTAACAAAATCAATCGACTCGTGCAGGAATATTTCACCAATTTCTCCTTCGCTAATCTCTTCTCTCTTTGGATCCTCTAAACGAGAAAGATGATCCGCCGCAACATTTTCCGCCCCCCTCTTGTCTTTAATCTCTATATCAAACTCGGAAAGTAAGAGAATCCACCGTATTAGACGGAGCTTCGCGTCTTTCTTGTGAAAGAGAAAACGCAACGCCGCATGATCGGTAAAAACGGTGGTCTTTGAAAGTACGAGATAAGACCGGAACTTGTCAAATGCAAACACAACGGCTAAAAGTTCCTTTTCGGTGGTGGTGTAGTTTTCTTAGGCATCATTTAAAGTCTTGCTGGCATAATAAATAGGGTGAAAATGTTTATCACGCCTTTGCCCTAAAACCGCTCCAACCTCATAATCGCTCACATCACACATGAGCTCAAAAGGTAAATTCCAATCCGGTGACACGAGAATAGGAGCACTTACAAGTTGATCTTTCAGAAACTTGAACGCCTTCAAAAAATCTTCATCAAACAAAAACGAGACATCTTTCTCTAATAACCGGTTCATCGGGCGGGTAATCTTTGAAAAGTCTTTAATAAACCTCCGGTAAAAACCGCATGACCGAGAAAACTTCTTATGACATTTGTCGGTGGAGGAAGCCTACTAATCGTATCAATCTTCGCCCGATCCACCTCTATACCATCTCTTGAAATTTTATGATCCAAAACTATCCCTTCCGTCACCATAAAGTGACACTTCTCCCAATTTAACATCAATTTCGTCTCGATACACCTCTTCAACATTTTCTCTAGATTAACTAAACAATTATCGAAAGAATTACCGTACACCGAAAAATTATCCATAAAAACCTCCATGGACGTCTCTATCATGTCTTCAAAAATTGCCACCATACAACGCTGAAAGGTAGCAGGAGCATTACACAACCCAAACGGCATGCGACGATACGCATATGTACCATATGGACACGTAAAAGTCGTCTTCTCTTGGTCTTCCGGTGCGATAGGAATCTGAAAATAACCTGAAAAACCGTCAAGAAAACAATAAAATTGTTGACCCGCGAGACGCTCTAACATTTGATCAATAAACGGAAATGGGAAGTGGTCCTTTCGAGTAGCATCATTTAATCTCCGGTAATCAATACAAACCCGCCAACCGGTAACTCTACGTGAAGGGATAAGTTCATTCTTCGCGTTCATGACAATCGTCATCCCCCCTTTCTTTGGAACAACTTGAGTCGGACTTACCCATGGGGAGTCCGAAATCGGATAAATCACCCCTGCATCCAACAACTTAAGAACTTCTTTCTTTATAACTTCTTGCATATTTGGATTCAAACGCCTTTTGGGTTGAACCACCGGTTTATATTCATCTTCCATCAAAATCCGGTGGGTACAATAAGCGGGGCTAATACCTTGAATATCTGAAAGTCTCCATGCAATCGCCCCTTTATTCATCTTCAACACTTCTATCAATTTTGACTTTTCTTCCTCACTCAACTTAGACGAAAAAATAACGGGCAAATCCGAGCCCTCTTCAAGATATGCATACTCTAAATGTGACGGAAGAACCTTTAATTCCAATGGAGCGGGTTTATCGACCACTTTTTCACAAATAATTTCACTAACCTCCATAATCTCCGCCGAACAAGAAACATCATCTACAAATTTTTTTTCACCATCCTCCATAATTTCCGTAAACTCGTCATCCATCTCCATCCCAACCAAATCGGTACCACAAATATAATCAAGACACTTATCAAAACCCGAAATAAAAGAATTAAGAAAATATACCGAATGGCATGAACCACTAACATCGTCATTATCATCCCGGTGCTTCATCGACTTTGCAATATCATAAGTAACATTCTCGTCACCAACCCGAAGTATAATTCGCCACTCATACACATCAATAAGAGCCTTACCCGTTCTAAAAAACTGCCGACCGAGAATAATGGGGACTTTCTCGTCGGCCTCCATGTCAAGTACCACAAAATCAACCGGAAATACAAACTTGTCAACTTTTACTAATAAATTTTCAATAATACCTCGCGGATACTTAACCCAACTCCAATTTCTCAAACAACGAATATGGCAAAAGATTAATACTCGCACCCAAATCCGTCAACGCTTGACTCATCATATCACTTCTGAACGTGCACGGGATTGTAAACACACTCGGATCCGACAACTTTTCTGGGACCCGGTTCAACACTACCGCCGAACAATCCCCGCTAAGCGGAATAGACGAAACCTCTCCCAACCGATCTTTTCTCTTAAGTAAATCTTTCAAGAATTTTGCATACTTTGGCATGTGTTGGAGGGCTTCAACAAATGGAAGATTAATTTTCAATTGTCGGAACATGTCTAGAAAATGCCCGTATTCCTTCGTGTATTTTTGGTTCTTGAGACGCGCAGGATATGGAACATGGGCAATATTAATATCTGGTGGTGGCCGAAATACGACCGGGTTTTTCTCAACTTGTGGCTCAATAAATGGTGTTTTACTATGCGACTTACCCGGAGCCTCCAACTCGATCTCTTCATCAACCGCTTCCTCTTCTTCAACTCCACCCGTTTCTTTAACTACCTCGGGACCCAAAACCCTTCCGCTACGAGTAGTAATCGCTTTCAATTGAGCGGCCAGATTAGTCTGAGTAGAACCCGAAAACTGTCCTTGAGGCCTTTCTTCGAGACGATGAGTAATATCACCAACGGTTCTTTGAATATCGAGAATAAAGATTGTTGATTCTTGATGAGCATATCGTGTTCGGCAAACTTTTTCTTTGTGACTTGATCTCTCTCCAAGATTTGCTTCATCATCTCCTCTAGACGTCCCATGCTTCCATTAGGATCCTGCACATTATTTTGAACATTAGTACCATTGTTATTATTATTATTATTGTAGTGACCTTGTCCTTGATTGTAAGAATTTTGATAGCCGGGTGGTGCGCCTGACGGACGCCAGTTGGAGTTATTCTGATTCGGGTTCTTGTAGGTGTTCCAATTCTGATTGTTGTTGAAGTTGTTGTTTGGAAACCTATTCTGCCCACCAACATAATCGACTTGCTGATTCATCACAAGGAACTCCAAAGTGCTATGTCCACATCTACAAAACTCACACTTGTCCACCTTTGTCTTAAGTTCCTTCACCTCTCGGATCAATGATTCCAAAGTAGAAGCCACAGTAATATCCAGATTAACCTGTTGTACACCTCAAGAAGATGAGGATGTACTGTTAACAGGAGTGGAATTCCCGCGTCGTGGCCCTTTGGCGAGGTCCGATTGAGCGAAGCTCTCAAACATCTCGTTACATTCGGCGACATTCTTCCTAGCCAGTAGACTTCCTCCTGCGGCCGTGTCGAACCGAACTTGGGTTTCGTAGTTCAACCCATTGTAGAATTTCTCCACGAGAGCCCATGGTGTGAGACCATTCTGTGAGCATCGAGATAGCAAGCTTTGAAAACGCTCCCAAGCATGACAATATTGCTTATCCGGCTCCCTTTAAAACGAGTGAATCTGATCGCAAAGAACAGCCGCTTTAGCCGGTGGGAAGTACCTCTTGATAAATGCAGAACGTAGTGCTTCCCAAGTGGTGAACGTGCCAAGTGGTTGCGTGTCAAGCCAAATAGCTGCTTTACCTGTAAGTGAAAATGGAAAAAGATGTAAGAAAAATGCATCTTCAGTAGCACCTTGCAATTTAAAATTTTTCAAAACGCGGTAAAGTCGGTTAATATGAGTCGGCGCATCCTCGTCATCGTTCCCATGAAACTGATTAGTTTGAACGATGTTGTTCATGACGTATGACGGAATCTGCCATGAGTTAGGGTTGTCGATCGCGGGGACAACGATGCATTACTGGTTTTCGGTTAAGCCATCGAAGGCTTGAGCAGCAATTGTCCTATCGTCGGCCATTTGAACATTTGGTTGAATTCTCGAACTTTCGAGTGGTGAATTGTGTGGTGACGATTTTTGTGAAGCAGTAGCTTCTGACGGTGGTTTCTCTGCTGACGAGCTGGTCTCGGTCTTGAATGAAGAAAAATCCAGATTAACCAGCGGTGGTCCTTGCGAACGAAGATGTGGCATAAACCTGAAAACGCAACAGACCAAGTAAGTAGACTAAAAATTAAAAACTAAAACAAAAATAAACTAAAACTTAATTAGACTCCTACAACTCGAACGAAAATAAAATAAAAAGCACGTATGTAGCAAATAAGTCCAATTAACGCAAATAACGCAATCGCCAAGAGTCCCCGGCAACGGCGCCAAAAACTTGATGTACTTGAAGTAGTCAAATAATTATTAACTAAAGATAAACTAATCTAGACACTAAGTAATACTCTAGACCCTTAAACTTAACTTAAACTACTAACCGGCAAGTGAACCGGTCGACTCTAGTACAGCTAAGTAAGTCCGGTTATCGAACCCACGGGACTCTTTAAATTACGAAACTAGCAAATTAGACTCAACTACAAGACACGACTATTTATTAATAATATTTGAGGGGGATTTTTAAACTAATTAATTAAAACTCTAATAATAATTAACTAATGATTACTTAAATTAAACTATTAATTAACTAATTAATATAAAAATAAAACAAACCCTAATTATTAGAATAATAATAAAACATAATCATTACTTATTAATTAATTAATAAAACTTAAACCCTATTTAATTTTAACTAATAAAAAATTTAGAAAACTTGGATTAATTCAGATGATTAAAATAACTACCCAGGCCGGAATCCCAAAGTTACGGTTATTAATTTAAATGGAAAAACGCAAGTTATGGAACCGGGATCATAAGATAGACCCTTGACAGAAAACCCGAACAGGACCCTTGAACTTCAAAAAGACGCCTATGGATTTCTAACAAGTTTTAAGATTCACCAGTTTTATATTAAACTTCCTTACGGTTATTTAATTGCTTATGTCTAAGTATCTTTTATGACGAAAACCTACCTTACATCACGGAATTCAAAAGATAGCAAAGCAAACCCAATTAATTTAATAGACTAAGCTGACAATCAAATCTAGACGGACTCCTTACGAAGAACTAAATCTATCAATCCCGACAAGCAAAGATCTATTAATAGCCTATCACTTTACAGCTTTTTAGACTAGCAGCTCACTTTTATTTGTTTAATTGATTTTATTTTTTCTATGATCTTAATCGATATCAATCATAAACTAGTCAAGAACACACAGTAAATGACCTAACAAAACCCTATCCTATGAAACAATCAACAAGGGCAATGTGAAACAATAAATTCAAGTAAGCAAAACCAAGCAATCATACGCATCAACTAAATAAAACTCAACCGTTTACTTAGAACATAATATCCATATCGAAACGAAAATCCAAATAAAATTCAAACCGAACTAAGGTTCATCACGACCAAGGCAGTCTATGGAATTTTGCCTAGCATATTAAAATCTAAATCAAACAAAACAAATAATAACGAAAACATGGTGAAAGTGTAAGAAACGGGGAATCGAAGATGATAAAACCTGTAAACTCGAACGTGAACGTGTAGCTCTTCACCGGATGTTTTCTCACCTTCAAAATCACCAACAAACGCGTAAAATAGCTCCAAGAACTTTCCAAAATCGGCTGGTGGCTTTCAGATTATGTCAGGTTTAAGTTAAAGGTGTTTAAATAGCGAAAACAAGGACCGACAATAAGCAAAATGAATTGAAAACCCATCAGCATTGCCTAGGCTTCGCGCTAAGGGCTTTTTGCCTTCCCCCTTCGCGCGGCGCGGCGTGCTTCTCTAAGGGGGCCAGTCAGACCGGCCCGGTCTGACCAGTTCTCTGTTCTGGTTCTTCCTGACGCGTTATGGATCTCCGTTTCGGCTCGTTTTAGCTCGTTTTTCACCCTTTTTAATCACGATCAAATTCCGGAACCTACGACACACAAAAACGTTAGTAGTATACAAATCTTGACTAAAAACGAACAAAAACAATTAAAATATTAAATAAAATAAACAAGGGAAACATATATATTTAGCATCATATCAATATCCCCCTTTGTCATCTATTAAATTTTGGGGGTGACATGTATACCCTATTTAAATTACTCAATTTTATTTACTTATCTATTCATAACACAATTCAATATATGCTTATGTGTGATTATTTCATGCTCTATGTGCTTAATTGTTTATTTTATATTTGGTGGTTGGTATCTCATCCTCATCTTGTATGATCATACATTTACCCAAGTACTTTGATTTCGTATCAATAAGAACGGGTCCACATCTATTTAGTTGTTTACATTTTCATAGGAATTGTAATACTCATCATTTACATATGAATTGTGATATATATATATAAATATATAACTAAAATTTATGTATTCTCACCAACATTCATGTTGAGAAACTCTATTTTCATACATGTTACAGGTACAAGTAGTTGATATTATTCAAGTTGGAAGACAATAGTTTGACCTTAGTATATTATTCAACATACAAGAATATGATGTAATTGTTATAATTATTGAATTTGTGTACAAGTTTAATGTTAATGAAATTATATATTCATTATCGCTTTAATTATTGTCTTTCGAGCTACTGTCCAATCAATACGTTACACCCCGACATGTTCTGCCGTCTTTGATCGGGGTGTGTCAGTTTGGGTTAACTCTTAACAACACATGAAATTGTGGGTTTACATGTTGTTATTGGAACGACCCCCGGGATCAAACTGGACAATATTGTCACCCGAATGGTTGGCAGCCCTCAAAAACATCCACTACATGCAATCCAAGTTTGTCAATGGGAGAATGCCCCCCTTTCCAACTTTAGAAGGTGTCGATAATGTATTATTATTGGCAGTTTTACTAGTTAAAAAATTCGACATTTAGTATAATAGTCACAAATAATTTTTTTGACAGTTTTTCATACAGATTAATATCCCCGAAAAACACTTCCTGGTTGCATGTGTAGATATTTTTCTTGGTCCATGACAGTATATGACAGGTATAAACTGGTATCCTAGCAACTGATTTAATTTTAGGTTGTTAAACCATGTCATTTACTGTTTTCATGTTTATTGTTGACTAGTCTTCCCAACTACGTTAAAAGGGAAAGATATGAGTTGTGTGGCTTTCTGGATACAAATTTTCCTACTTGTATTGCACTTTATGGATACAAAATGGGCAAAACCTTTAGAGAACCTCCCTTTAAAAGAATTTATCCGGAAAAGGTACCTCTTCAAGCCCCACCTTTAGGAGATTGTAGTGTGTGGACATGTTTGTTTCTGGATCGTTTGACAAGATGAGAGGAGGTATTTAATGAGAATGAAGACAAACCGAAGATGGCACGTGAAGTGGCATTGGAATTTCACTGGAAGTTTGCTCAAATGTTGTATGAAAACAAGATTAGGGAATTTGAAGCGTCCAAAATGACCAACTTGGATGATGCTCAGTATTCCTTTCTATATATTTGCTATCTACTTTGGTGCTTTGGTATGTATCTATTTTGGTATGCATTTGTAGTGTATTGGTATGTAACTTTTGGTGCTTCGTTTGCATCTCTTTTGGTATGTATTTGTAGTGTATTGGTATGTAACTTTTGGTGTTTTGGTTTGCAACCTTTTAGTATCCAAACAATGTTAACTTTGGTGGTATGTAATATATTTCTTTTGGTATTTATTTGTATTGTTTTTTGTGTTTCGATGTTGGCTACTTTATTGAGTTGATATAATGCATGCATGAAACCCAACAATGACATGCATGCATGCACACCACACAATACAAGCAATATAACATGCATACAAAGCAAACAATACTCCATCTATCTATTATATGCATGCATATACAACCAAAATAACATAAACCATCTATTAAATTTCAACAACCAAAAAGTGGGCTGATCGTTTCAACATATTCATTACAATAGTATTCCAACATCCAAAATAACATAAATCACACACCTAATTTGTAGCACACACATTAAAACTTAAAAACCACACACGTAATTTGTAACTCTAAAAATCGTTCAAATAAAAAGTTAGAACCTGGGCAATAGCTTCAGTTGTCGTTACGCCAGCATAATCACTGACCACATTTTGTCTTTTAGAACATTCGTGGACGGGGTACATGCAACTGAGACTGAAGGGGTTCTTTACACTTTTCACTTGTGTGACCTGTTGCATGACATCGAGTTCAAAAACTAGGGGTTGTTTCCTCACCACGAGACACATTTATTTCTTGTGGTCGACCCACTTGTTGTTTATCCATATGCGGAGGGAGTAAAGGCACATGATCTTTCGGCACCTCCCATTTAGATTCATTTGATACGTGGTTAATGGGCCCTAAATACGTAGATAAAATGTACTCTTTTCTTTAGTAGTCTATTTCCAAGTAACTACAAATGGTTTGTTTGTTAAATTTGCAAACAGCAATTACGTGCCTACAAGGTAACCCTGACACCTGCCATTTTCGACGATCGCATTTTCGGTTCAACAAATCAACCTCACATCGTCTATCACCATCGTGAACATTATAATGAAATTCATCTATGCCCATAACTCTCCAAGTCCTAATTTTTCTCAATTTACAGGATGTCCTGCTTTCAGCCCATTTAGAGATTAAATGATTACCCTTTACTGTAAGTAAACAAAATTGTGTTATTATTTAAAGCAACTAATCAGTAATAAAAAGTAAGATAAAACTTACCAGCATCTTGTCGTTTTTCAAAAAACCATCTTCATTGTAGTTCAATAAAGTAATATGTTAGTTTTGTAATCGGGTACTTTCTTTCAGCAACAGACAAAGCGTTTATTGATTCCGCACTGTTGGAGGTCATTATATTATAACGAAGAACGGGACAATAGGCTCTAGACCACTTTCCAAACCCAACCGCTATTAGTGTAGCCCTGGCAGACGGGCGTTTTGAACAAAGTAAATTAAAACGGCGTTTGAAATCAGATCTTCTATAGGCTTTACATGTTTCCCAGTATAGGCTTATTTCAGCTTTGCCTTTCAATCGTAGATTAAACCTCAAATGCCGACATTAAAAACCATGATACACAAGCGGAAAGACGTCCTTTATAGCTAACTCAATCGACTTAGCCCGATCCGAAATTATTGCCAAGTTTGGATGATCACCGACACATTCTCTTAGTTTTGTTAGAAACCATGTCCATGATTCACCGTTTTCGCTTTTACCTACACTGTATGCTATCGGAAATATTTTGTTGTTGCCATCTATACATACCACCAAAAACATTGTCCCTTTGAAACTACCCTTTAGATACGCCCCATCTATTATAATCACTGGATGCAAACACCTAATAAAGCTTCTAAAAGAAGAACCGATGACAATAAGTAGCATTTCAAAAAGATTTAAATCATCTCTTAAGATATGCGTGTGAGTTCTAGGATTGGAAATCTCTAAATTGTGACAATAAATCGGATGTTTACCAAATGAATACTTGTAAGAACCAACAAGAAGACTCTCAGCATAAACTTTACCATTCCAACCTTGTTTGTAAGATAAATTTGCATTGAATCTTTGACCAAGAATGTCCACAACATCCTTCCCTTTAAGGTTTCGTGTGTTGTCCTCAACCAAACCCTTGATGCAATGAGCAACCACTTTTTTATTAGCATTACGATGATTATGATGTATTTGTGTATTAGAACATGTATGAACATCATTAAATGACGTTATATTAAATGCTTCAGTATCTTTGATGCTACATGACCGCAAAAACCATTCACACCCTTCAAATCTACAACAAACTTCTAATCGTTGTTTGTTGGATTTGGAAGTTATAAACTCAAACCCCTCAGTTAGTGCCATAATTTCTAACTCAAGTCGCAACTCTTCTTTGTTCATAAACACTTTCCTTAAAAAGGATGCGAAGGTGAACAAACTAATTTACGACCCTTTCCTTTCTTTAATTTTTAAGAACTATCTTCAAGAAGTAATGGCGGATCATCATTCAAATCAAAACACTCTTGAGTATCTACACATCCACTACCACCAACATCACCATATTCAAATTCGGTATACATTGTTTCCGGGGGACATTCAACTCAATGATAGCATCTGACATATAATCACCATGCTCTCCAACAACATACATGAACACTATTTCAGAATTGTTCACATTTTCAGCCCGTTTTAAAAAAAGAGACACGTCATAGTCATCTTCTATATCTACGGGATACAAGTACGATGAAAACTTATATGATAATCGTGAAATGTGTGTTACCTTAAACAAAGCTTCAAGTAAACCCAACATCTTTGAATGGTTGATGTTTGAATCAAGATTGAACCCTCCCCATTTACAGTTTGTTGGAACATATTCACAGCTTCCATCATTATTGTTTTGCCATTTACCACCATAACAAACTACAATGTTATCAAATTCCATGAAACCTAATTGAAACCTAATTGGAAATATACTTGAGATCAAAATGGAAGAAGATGAAGATAGTCGTTATTAGATATAATTGATAGTTTAATTTAAGAAAGTAGGGTCCACCTGAAACCTAATTAGAATATAGTAAGAGTAGACGGAATATTTAAAAACTCTGTCTGTCGAGACAAAATACCAAAAATCCTATCGTTCTAGACAGGATTTAAACTTTCAAAACTTATAAGAACAAAAGATGAGAATATGATCTCCTTGGAACAAATTCATTTAAAATGCGTCTTGGAAGACGAAATTCAAAAAGCTCTTTTCTCAAGAAAAATATAATTTGAACGGACAGATAAAAAGCATAAAAAAAAAGTCTGGAGAGACTGTTTTTTTACGAAATGATTTAAATAAGATATTTGGACGAAAACCCCAGGATTTTCAAAAATATGGTCGGGTTGTCAGACTCATGCCAAGTGTCAAGTTTTAATTGGTTCTACAATCCCATCAGTTATATTTCCTATGCGCCGTCTCAATACAAATTCGTTGGGTTATTTTGGGAAACTTGTGACTTTTTGGGTCTTTTCTCTCTCTCTCTCTCTCTCTCTCTCTCTCTCTCTCTCTCTCTCTCTCTCTCTCTCTCTCTCTCTCTCTTCATTTGGGTCTTTTTGGGAATTTTCCTATAGATTTAACCGTGAAGTAGTCTTCATCATTAAGGCACCATTTCCACGTGTCACACCTGTTTGTAAAAGTTATAGTATTTAAGAGATTTTGAGAGTCACTTCACTCTTGTTAAGTCGGTAGCCTCATCCAAGCTATGTTTCACACCGAGGCCCCACCAACATCAACGGTCGATTCCGATATATATATGCGTGTTTATTTCTACCAACATGAAAATTCTCGGGAATTTATACATATTGGTCCGTCACTTAGCCAACAATCCAATCAAAGTCTAGGCACATGCCCATTTCCAACAGTTGCGTGATGAGAAAATCCAACTTCAACTTTTGAGCAATTAGAAGGCGAATACTCCTAATAATATTGCACCAAATACATGTTTTACCTTCTTTCAACGAAATAAAATTCCATTTCCTCATACTATGGTGAAGGGATTGAATGGCACCGCATGCCTCCATGAACGGCCTGGTTCGGTTTTGTATCGCCACCATCATTTTGCCATAAGACTCATATCTGCAGCTATTAAAAAATCAATGCCCATTCCACATGCATTTTTTTTACAAACATAACGTTGTCCAATGCCACCCAGTGAGCTTTTGTCTTTTTGACACTGACCCACAAAAATATTTGCCTTAGTTTCTCAAGAGCTTCAATGGCATGGTGCAGGGCCCTAAAAGTGAAAAAAAAAACGGTAAAGTGGAATGCTTCCTAATACATATTTAATAAGTGTTAAACAACCTCCAATAGATAATATTTTGCTTTCCATAACGACAATATTTTTTTTCAATAATAAGTTTTAATTGTTAGTCTATAATACTTTATCTTGGAACATTTTTTTATCACGTTAATTTATCATTTCCGTCACATAAATACTACTACTATAACATGTATCTTGTTATGATGAATCTAATCGAAATTACTAATGAAATACACCATAATTCAAATGATTAGTGAGTTTCGTGTATATATGACGAGTTTCTTTACGATCTTTTATAATATTATTAAAATCTCATACACATATATCTCTTAATGATTTTTTAGAGATTTGTGAGAGCACTTGTTTATAGGGGACTAGTAATATTAGACGCGTTTACGGCACTACTCAAACGATTGATCATATGAAATGAATAATGAATGATGTTATGATTGTAAAACCATCAATATGCTTGAATTGTTATCGATATATATTACTAATTTTTACATGAAGCCATGTGTTTTTTTTTACTAGGACTAGTATATATGAAACTAGTCTAACATAGTTAAACTTCCATCATACTTGAGTACGGTCTGGTGACGTATTTCTTTACCTGGGCTAAGTTCATTGGCTTGATAAAATACATTATTACCCTTCTGGGCCCGAACCAACCCTATAGAAAATAGGGCTGTCACTTTTACCCGAAACCTAACCCGAGAAAACCCGAATCCAAACTGAACCGAAGTAATTTGGGTTGGTTCTTGGGTTTTATTTCTAGGTTTCCGTTCAACCTGAAAACCTCAAATAAACTATTTGTTTAAAAACATGATATTATTATTAGGTATGCACACCATATACGAAACACACTACATACTCCCCTTGTTCCTATCCAACTGAAGAAACATGAAATCCCACCCATCCTAGGTCGGATGGATGTTCTCTTCGGTTTTGAACACGAACGAACCCACACCTCGATCTTCTTCTTCGGTTGCTCTAGACCGGCCATGGAAAATGGGGGAAGTGGAGGTGACTGCTAACTCCATTTTACAGACAAAAAAATATTGGTGGAGGCCAATAGAGTCTAAGAGAGAATCCCTAGACCGGCCATGGAAAATGGGGGAAGTGGAGGTGACTGCTAACTCATTTTTACAGACAAAAAAATATTGGTGGAGGCCAAGAGAGTGTAAGAGAGAATCCCTTCAAATGGAGATGAAGGTCATTTATATAGAGGACTCCATAGCCACCATCATAAACCCTGACCTTAAGGGTTACCTACACAACCCCCAAACTCATTGGGTCTTGGTTAGTAACAATACTAAATAACAAATACAAAACTAAATGTAATAAGTAAAATGTCGTATCGGGGGTTTAGGACCCTACCTTTACAAGTCCCCCAAGTCCAGTGTTGCTCCTGAGCGTGCAAACGTTTAGGTGGAGCTCTGGACTTATTAGGAGTGCTTGAGGGTTAAAATTAACGGGTTTCAAGAGGTTTTAAATCATGATGGTGAATTTGGGTGGATCGTGTCCGGGGAGTGTGGGACATATCGTGTTCGTCTTGAACGGGACACGTTCGGGGCGCGTGGAACGAATCATCTCCGTCTTGAACAGGGCGTGTTGGGGCGCGTGGAACGAATCATGTACGTCTTGATCGGACGTCCGATGCGGTTGACCGGAGCGTGTCCGTTTTGAGCGGCCTACCTTTTATATAAAATGAATCGATTTACGTATAACATTTCGCAGCTACGTCGCGTTCTAAACAGGCGTGTCATCGAGTTTGTTCAACGCATACGCGTTGTACGTCTCGTTGTTACGAATGTCGTAATCTCTTGTGCTGAGCTTATCAATCTTAACTTTGGCGTTATGGGCGGATCGTGTCCGTTTTGAGCGGATCGTGACCGTCCTTATATTCGGCGCGTAGCCATATGCTTTTGCATTAATATATGTATAATTGTTTAATGCAAATTTTAAATACTCCAACTTTTTTACTTTATTTTGTTTTGTTTTTATATATAAACAAAATCAATATAAGCAAAAGTTTGAGGGTTTTTGTGAAAAATATTCACTTACTTGAAATATATGTAGCCATCCATGCATTGTTTGTAACACACGTTCTGCATCCGCCTTTCGCAGTTCTGACACACGGTTTGCAGTTTTTTTCTTGTAACATACAAAACTCTTTTTTTGAATTATTTATATTCCATACTTGAGGGGCTGTTTTGAAAGTTTGAAAATTATTTCTCCTTTTCTTCTTGTCGTAGGAGCCACTCACATTATTAGAATAAGGATGGCAATGAAACGGAACCCGATGGGAAAACCCGAAACACGACATAAATGAGACATGTAATACCCGACCCATTAGGGTTTGGGATGGGTTTGGGAATAGTTTTAAATTTTTTTGCGGATTTGGGACGGGTTTGGGATTTTTAATATACCTGATTACCCGATAACATAAACCCATTTACCCGATTATATAACCGATGTACCCGATATAGCTTTTATACATATATATATATACTATATTCCGTATATATATTATTTGTTGTACCTTGTTTAGGTCCATTATTTGAGACATTTTATCTCTATGGTAACCATCTTTTATATACTCCCCCCGTCCCATTTTAAATGTCATGGGACCCAAAACACACAATATTTAAAATGATTGATCATTTTATTTTATGATTTGTAAAATGACAATAATGTCCTTTAAGTTATTATGGTTAAATTAGAAATGAAACATCTAGTATATGTAATAGTAAGGGCGCAATTGGAAATTGAATTTATTTGTATATAAATGACATTTAAATTGGGACAACCAAAAGTAGAAAAATTGACATTTAAAATGGGACAGAGGGAGTATTAGTTATATTTTGTCAAAACCCGGTAGAAACCTAGTGGGTATTGAGTTGGGTATACCATGCGGGTATTTTATTGTAACATCCCAAAATTTCGAGTAATAACATTTAATATATTATTACGATGGGAAAGTTTACTTGAGTTGATAGATAAATAATAAAATAGTAAAGATGGAAAGACTAATAGGCAAATTAGAAATGATTAATTATGGACCAAAAAGGAAAGATGAGCCTTAGGTCCATGGGCTTAAGGGAGTATAAATACCCCTTAAACCCTAATCCTTTCCATTTCCACCCATTATACACCTTTGCCTACACCATAAAACACACACATACTCTCTCCCACTTACGGCCGTGATTAAGAAGGTGATCCAAGACCAAGATCGAGCGTTCATTATTGATAGATCTTGACTACAAGAGCGAGATACAACCCGAAAGTTCATAACCAAGCTAACCCGTAGCCTAGAAACGTCCAAAGGTATGTTCTTTACGTTTAAAGGTTACGTTTTTATGAACGGTTTGCCATGAAACTTAACCCTAGAGTAGATCAGGTCTAGATGGATAATAAAAATACAAACTTGATAATAGAAATGGACTCAACAAACTCATAGGCATATACGGTTCATAAAGGAAACCCTAGATCTAGCTTAGAACGTTTTAAATCGATAAAGGTTTAAACTTTGTACAAATGGGTTAGATCTTGATGATGTACTGATATCGGGTGTAAAACGGTTGGGAAAATAGCCAAGGTGGGTAAGGTTCATGATACGAACCATAAAGCGGTTAACTGGGCTATGTAAAGATGAGTAAGATAGAAAAATGAGCCGAACACACCTGGCCTTAGGGTTCTCAGCCAAGACTGGGGGTTCTTGGCCATTCTATTGAGTTCTCGGTCAACCCACGTTTTCGGTCAATAAGGGTTTTTGGTCAAAACACATGGGTTCTTGGCTAAATATGGATTTCGGTCAAGTATGGGTTCTCGGTCAACCTCGAGATCTCGGCTGAGTTCTCTTCCTTAGAGTTCTCGGCCAGTCATTGGCCTATTGTAGTGTGTGGGCCTGGCCCAACTGATCCCAGAAGCCAAAATGATCAGTGGGCTTGAAACTAACTAGTTGGCCCATCTATATAAGTTAAATAAACGAGCCTAACCTAGAGGAGTATGTTGGTTAGTTAAAATGCCAACTCAATTGATTAATTATATAGTTAAGTAACAAACATATATTTAACAGTTAGCCAAGCTCAGCTAAAGAGAAGGAATAACCATTAACGGAAGACGTAACCGCAATCAGGTGAGTTTCTAGCCCCACTTCCTTGTTATGTTTTCGGGGTTGTGTGCATACTCGATGTGAATTGTTAATACACTTATCCTAAGTGATAAGTGTATGCCATATGTGTTATATGTGAAAGGTAAGAATGATTGCTTGTCGGTACCCGAATGATCTTCGAATATTGCGTGTACTGTCAGGTTGTAAATAAAGATATGAATATTATAAATGGCTGATGTATAATCATTATGAATGAATACTTGTCGGGGCGTGAACGATCTTCGGGTATTGCACGTACTGACAAGGAGTATGATTGTTAAATGTATGATGTGATGAACGCCTAGAGTGTTCTTATGCTCAGATGTATTTATTGTATATGTGAAGTAAGTGTATGCAGGTCCAGGAATGGTATGTGAGTTCTACGTTCGACGTAGTAAGTTAGGATGTAAAATCCCTCTAACTTTCGTTGGATATAGACTTGGCATGTGATGGCGTAGTTAAGGACTGTGGGCCTTATACGTGTTATAGATGGAAGATGAGAACGTAGTTAAGGACTGTGGACCTTATACGTACTTCAGATAGGAGCCAGCATAGGAAAGGACTGCGGATCTTATACGTGCTGTAATTGCATTGTGGTAGCATAGGGGAGGACTGTGGACCTCGTACATGCTATGAATTAGGTTGCAACATAAGGAAGGATTGTGGACCTTGTACGCGTTGTTAATGTAGGATGGTATAGGGAAGGACTGCAGACATTGCACGTACTATAAATGGTGAACATAGGTAAGGACTGCGGACCTTTTACGTGTTCACGACCTTGAGTATAGGTATAGACGGCGGACTATGAATATACTCTCGATGGATTGAGGTATGTAGCAGTAAGTATGTAAGTAGGGCAGAAGGGTAACTGGTTAAGGATGAATATGCATTTTCATATACGTAAGTATGTATGATATGTGTATGTATTGTACGTTGCCTGATTAACTAGAACTCACTCAGCGTAGATGACTTTTAGTATGCACGCTGGTATATATGTTTATTGAGAGGGCATGAGGATGACACATGGCATGGATTGAACGGCTGGCATCTGAATATGGAAGAAATGATGTTTTAAATACGATGTTTATGTTATGGTTTTAAAGAAAAGATTAAATGTTTTGTAATAAACGGTTAAGGTGTTATATTCCGTGAAGGTTTTAATTAACTCTGATTTGTAAGAACTGTGTTTATGAGTAAATCCAACGTCCAAATGTGAGGTACCGGTAATAGGGCCTTACATTTATCAAAACCCGTTAAGAAACCCGATGGGAAAAAACGAAACCCGACGGGTAATTACCCGATTGAAACCCGACGGGTTTGGGACGGACTTTCATAACCTGGTGTGGGTTTGGGAATATCTAAACCTGACCCATTTCCATCCCTATATTAGAAGTGTACTTAAATCATGCAATATATTGTGGTCACCCACCATAACCGTTCCTAATAGATCAGAGCAGGTTTGGGAAGTCCATGCGCCAACAGTTGATTCCGCTGCGCGGTGAAGCTGAATACGCCGCCAGATTTAGTTCTAATGCTCACACATCAAGCGGAGTTGACTCGTCGTAACACGCATGCGGCACGTTGTTGTGTTTGATTCGCCGTAACACGCACGTGGCCCGCTTTGGTGGAGTTTTAACAGCTGGTGCGAGTATGTTAACCGCGGTGACCGGATTTGAAGCCGGTGGCACTGGAGCACGTTTTCTCACGGAGACCGAGTTGGAACTGTGAACCCCACTTGTTGCATGCAGTGGCGGAGTTTAATTTTCCGGAGCGAGATGCCTCCGCGGTGGCGGAGTTTGACACCGCGAGAGCATGTGCAGCCGCGCACATGCAAGGTGGTTGAGTGTTTGATCCGCGACGACGCGTATGCATGGTGACGGAGTGCGATCTGAGGACGCTTGCATGGTGGTGGTGGAGTGAGATCCGCGACTGCGCGCATGCAAGATTGTTGGCGGAGGAATGTTGAACGAGGCGCCCATGAATGGCAGCGGAGTGTTAATCCCTAGTGGAGGTGTGTGATCCGTGTAGCGCGTAGCGACTCGCGTTGAAAGAGTGTGACTTGCCGTAGAGCTTAGCAACTCGTGGTTGCGATGTTTTTATCCGCTGTTAAGTTAATTTTGAAGTTTTCACATGGTATAAAGAATCCAAATGCTTTTCACGACCTGCGTAAGGTGGAATTGACCTGCCAGCTTCAATGGCCGGAGTTAATTTGTGGCTTAATGTTACAGAGCAATCATCCCAGACTCTGTGTGGCGCCCGAAGGCCAGCCAATCGGTCCACTCATGATCAGGGTCTGCTAGTTTCAGCCTGCCTTGGACTCATCAGGCGAACGGCAACAACTCGCAACCAGTGATGCGTTCGTCGTGCAAGCACGACTTGGCATGCACGCCTTCTTTCCCGCTGAGGCCGTGCCCGATGAAGTCAGGGATGAGCCAACAAACCCAAGCGTTTCAACACAAATCAATCATCTCAATCTTGATATATTTGGTCTGTGACACTCTCCCATCACCATAACCATGGACGTCCTCGTGCATGCACATTTCGTCCCATACCGACGTGCAAGACTTAGACATTGGTCTTCCCCTATGCCATGCATGTCTGAAGGGCAAGCTCGCCGTCCCATACCAGGT
Source organism: Bidens hawaiensis (assembly GCF_021521415.1). Classification (NCBI taxonomy): domain Eukaryota; kingdom Viridiplantae; phylum Streptophyta; class Magnoliopsida; order Asterales; family Asteraceae; genus Bidens; species Bidens hawaiensis. Next base: position 41,722 of record NW_027497536.1, on the reverse strand, counting down.
CACAAGCCGAAGCCATGCGTTTTGAGAATGATTCACTTTGATAAATGCGAAACCCGTTAATTCAGTCAAAATATGAGTTAGTTGTGCCGGTTAATTATGTCGTCGGATTATGTGACGCCGACGTTCGCCAAGTTAGCAGACTTCAAAACAGGTTACGACTCCGCTACACCGTAAAACTTTTAACACGAACACGGTGGCCTTCACTTCACTGGACTAGGGTGGAGCTCACGATCCCATACTCGCGGCTTACAAAGACCATTCGATCTTCTCCCACCACCATTGCATAACTTATCCTCGACATTTTTAAGCTCTTGTTGGTTGAGTGTACACGTTCCAATGTATCTAAGGTTCGACCTGCTCTGATACCACTTGTCATGGATCTATCCTCTCAAACTCCGTGTGGCGCCCGAAGGCCAGCCAATCGGTCCGTTCATGATCAGGGTCTGCTGGTTTCGTTCTGCCTTGGACTCATCAGGCGAGTGACAACAACTCGCAACCAATGATGCGTTTGTCGTGCAAGCACGACTAGGCATGTACGCCTTCTTTCCCGCTTAGGCCGTGCTCGATGATGTCCGGGACGAGCCAACAAACCCAAGAGTTTCAACACAAATCAAGCATCTCGATCTTCAAATATTTGGTCCGTGACATTAAGCTCACAAATAATAAGCGAGGTGGCCGTCATGGTGCAAGTGTTGGTATGCTAGAGTGTTTGTATAACACCGGTGGCACGGATTCCCATCAATGCACATGTGTATATTCGTGACAGCGCCTGAAACAGTTATGTTAATAGGTGGCTATGGCGCGCGGGTAAAGCATCTATGGTGCACTTGTATCATCGCATGATGTGCCGGTACCATTATGATGCGTAGTTACCGTGGCTCCGGTGGTTATGGAGAAGCGCCGGTGGTGTAACGGCTTTCTCAAAATATCTCAATAAAAGGAAGCCACTCCAATGTACTGTAGCATGTCACCTTTTGTCTTTTTTTTTCACAAAAAGTCTTCTTGGATAAGACAAGGGTGTACCTTGTTGACCTTTTTCTTTTCTTTTTTTTTTCTTTTTTTTGGATCTCGAAAAAACTGAATGTTTGTTTTTAAAAATTCCAAATTTGGATTCTTTGTAAACAACCACCGGTATAGATCTAGTCATCTAGAGAATATGTGAAGAAAGATATTTTCTTTTTGTCACGGCCATGTTAGATCCGAAATTGAATCAACACTCTTAGATCTCTTGCTCTTTTTGAGGCCTCCAACATATAGTAGATCTGGACAACATATTAGGATCTAGTTAGAACCATCACAGATCCGAAGGCTTTGACTGTCCGAATCAGATAGGCTTTTTTGAAAAATCATCAGATCTGAAAGGGCTTTCAGATTTATTTCATCCTCTTGTTCTTAGAAAAAGCAGATCTATAAGTCAATAGAGAGAGTCGAAGATGAGGTTCGTTGTCGTGTCCCACGGATAACGCCAATGAAGAAACATGAAATCCCCCCTTAGGTCTAATTGCTTAGTCCAAGGGTGATAATTAAGTATTTCCCATGAGGGGTTTGAATCCTTCTTGGCGCAGATGAATGTTTCCTACAAAACAAAACACCGTGAGCTCATTAAGAGGAATACCGCAGGGGGGGAGGGTTCTCGTAACCACCCTTTAACGTGAGAATCAGTATATGATTATGAATAAAAGTCTATAGAGAGGGTAGAGAGTATTGGATCCTGGATCCTTTACCATTTGGAGATGCCTCAATATTTATAGCCGTTAGCGAAGAGAGAGTGTGTATGGCCAACTGCCTTGTCAGGCTCCCCACCAATTATATTCCCTGCACGTGTGGTCTTGGGAGTTAGTGGCCATCATGGCCTTTTAACATTGACATGTCGTCCTAGGTATTACTGTCATTTATGTGTTATTTATTCTTTATTTGTTGGGCGTTATTTAGGATGAATATTCTTCCTTTTTGTCCCATGCCGGTGGAGATCTTGCCGCTACCATTCCCGAGGTGTTAGAGAACGTTTAAAATACAAGGCCGTATGTATTGTCATATTTTTGGCGCCATGATATCTGGATGGTGCTTTACCCTTCCACCCGGTGGGACAGTATGTAACTTGTTTAGGGGTGGGTTTAGTATCCTACCTCTACGGTTGTTGCGCGACAGTGACAAGACGCCCAATGCTCGTAGTAATATCATCGTCAGTGATGATGCGTTGGGCAACCTGAAAGGAAGTATTTAGTACAAAACAGAAGATAATGAACAAAGGAAGAGAAAAAAAAAATACCTTGCGAATCACCTACTATAACAACCAATCGCGGTCTCCTGTAACAGCAACACACTGAGCAGTCAGAGACTCGATAATCTACTCACGAGTGGAAATCACATCAGCCAGCTTACCCACATCCGCCTTCCTCAGCGTTGTCTCAGCCTCTAACTCATCAATCCTTTTGCGCATACTGATGTTCTCCTGCTCATGCTTGGCAGCGGCTTCTTTGCAGCGTGAGCCCGACTACGCGCGTCAGCAAGATTGTCATTAGACTTCCTACACACAGCCTGGAACTCCTTATAGCTCTCAGAGCGCTTACGAACAGACTCCGCCAAGTCTGCCTCTACCTTAAAAAACTTCCCTTTGACAGCAGCCAGAGCCTGGTGGTGGTCTGCTGCTTCCTTGCATGCCTTCCTAGTGGCCGCCTCGGTGTTCTTAACAGCAACTTCCATCTCCCTCATAGCAACAACAGCCTCAATCTTCTTGGCATGAAGAGCTCCGCTATACTAGAGAGACCTCGGACATGATCATAAATGGCATCAGACACCAAACTGTCCCAATGTTGAAACTTGAGAGCAATGCGATCACGAGGAGGAAAAACATGCTCCAAAATTCTATACATGTGGCAGGGTCCTCAGAATTGGAACCACGGGTGATCTTCCATTTAGGATGATAGGCCTGATTCGCCTCAATAGAATCGCGGGGATTCATATCTACATTTCCCGACACACCGCTGACGGAGCTACCACCACTGCCAGCCATAAAATCAATAAGTTTACCGCTAACAACCGCCCCGACATCAAAAAGGGGTGGATGGACATCCTCATCACCGTCAAGAATAAAGGTCTTCTCCGGCGAAGACTTTTTGGATTTCATAAAGTCAGCGAATGTTTGGGTACCGAATGTCCCACTCATTGACTGCACGATAGAAACCTTGGGTAACTTCTCCACGGTTGCCTTCACATGTTCAAAAACTGACGCCACTCCCATCACAGGCAAAGGTAGCACAATGGTTTCGGCCTCAGACGGGCCAACCACACCCGTCATCATCGGCGAAATCACTAATTGGAGCGCAGGCATCGCCTCAGACAAGTTGCCTACACTTGTCATCATAGGCAGACTGGGAGAGCTTGCCATCAAAGAAACATTGGCAGCAGGCGCCATAGTAGATTTCACTTCCGTCGTGGAAGACACCTTCAAAGGCTCTGAAAGAAAGAAAAACATTCAGACAAAATATATTAAGTAGGTAAAAATTTATAATCTCTAACATACCTGGGGATTTAACTAGACCACTCAGCTTCACGAACCCGTTGAGACGGGGCTTCTTGAAGAGATGGGCTTCCTCCTCTTCCTTATCATCGCCCGCCGCCGTGAACCCCACGTGGTATGGGACTGTGAGCGTCCCGGTGCTCGCGGTGGAACCAAGTGACGAACCGTAGGATACTTTGGTGTGACATTCGTCATTTTTGGTTTAACTTGTATTTGTTTTTGTATTGGAAACCCGACCCGTTTTGGTCTTTTGGATCCTTATTTATTAATAAAATGTTGGGTTTTATGTTAGTTTATGTTACACAAATGTCGGATCAAGAAAAAATCATTTTCGGTACGTTAAAACACCTCTTTATGGCTAAAAATGACTTAAAACAAACTTAAAGGACTAATTATGTCAAACACCTGTTGTTGTTTTGTGCATTGTTTGACCATTTTTAACCAATGAAATGCAAGTATACCCTTTATGAGTAAACTATACTTTTTCCACTATAAAAAACAAGTCCCATGCACCCATTTTGGTTTGCTCTTTCTTCTCCAAACTCTCTCAATCTAAGATCCAAGTATTACATTCTTCAAGTTCTTGATAGTTTAACTCTTCAAGGTCAAACTAATACTAATATTTGTTTCTAACTAATTCTTGTTAACTAAAGCTTGTTATTTAACTTGTCTAAAACATACTCCCCTTGTTTCCTTGGCTTTCCCTTCTCCAGCCATATCGATTTAGGTGTATTTCTAGGCAAGGCTTTATGGAGGACTGTTATAGTCCTTGTTAAACACTTTAATTTATGCTTTAATTTATGCAAGTTTACCAATGTTGTTTAGTATCTAATTACTTTAGTTTCCAAATCATTTTAATGAGTTCTTTGGTATTGGGTATGTGGCCACCATTCTCGGTTTCATCCCGAGTCAAGAGCCGAACCAAAACCGAAATTTTGTTTAAATATTTTATTGTTAACATATTGTATGTAAGACTTGAGTATTATCATTTCTAAGTTTGTTCTAATGAGTTCTATGGTATTGGGTATGTGGTAACCATCCTCGGTCTTATTCCGAGTCAAGGACCGAACCAAGACCGAACTCTCGTTTAGATGCTTTATATTTAAAATAATTTAATAATATGTTACATGTAAGATTTGTATATTATAAATTCTAAGTTCATTTTAATAGTTCTATGGTATTGGATATGTGGTAACCATCCTAGGTCTTATTCCGAGTCAAGGACCGAACTAAACAGAGTTCACTCGCTTAAGACACACTAGTTGTGTTTTGGGCCACCGAATCTCGTAATTTTCTCTAAAACTATATTATAAACTAAATTTAATTATTTTCTCAAAATACTTGGCATGTCGGATCCAACTTGATCTCATAACAAGTTTAGACCGACAAAACAAAACACTCGCTTAACGGACGTCGAGGTTCTCCTTAATAGAACTACACACTTGGTTAAGTTTCTTTTGATTTCATTGAGTTGTCTCATTTAATTTATTACTTTGGAATCTTGGCTTCGAGCTTGACCAATTTCAAGACTCGAACCGACAAATCCGAACACTCGTAAAATCTCGTTTTGGTATCTATCTAACAAAGGATCTTGCAATATTGCAACCTTACCCAAATATTTACTTAACAAAGGTTAGGTAAAACTAATGAATAGAATACCGAGACCCGATTTCGAGAAAACTTACTTTTCTAAAACCATTTCTTTAATTCTTATGTATTTACACTTTAACTCTCAAACTTTAATTATCAATTTTTCTTGTCAAATTATTTTACTTTAAAGTTTTTTAAAACCATCTACTAACTCAAGACCCTTTTTAATATAGGTCTTGCCCGTTGAACTTACCCTTCCCCGTTTTATCGCAAACTATCCTTCAAGTTACTTATTTCACGTGAGTACATTTTATCCCCGTTTTCTTTTTATACTTTGGGGGGTAACATGCATATTTATTCAAAACAAGAATGATTTATAACACTCTATCCTCAAACCACAAACTCTAGAGTGTATGATACTTAAAATACTTTCTCTATTGTGTGTTATATTTTTCATATGCTTTACGTGCACGAGTGTTTATTTTTATGTTGTTGTGGAGCCTCAATAAGTATGATCATACGCACCCCTAACTACTTTAGCCTTGTGCTAGAAGAATAGGGCCTCATTATCCGAATATGTCGGTTATTACCGATTAGAAAGGATCCTCATTTACTTATGATTTATATACCGCAATTGTTGCTTTTATTTATAGTCTCATATATGCTTGTGGATTTCGCCTCATATTATATATACTCAAAACTATGAAATTGCTCTCCAACATTCGTGTTGACAAATATGATTTTATACATTGTTACAGGTTTGATTATTGGTTGATTGGATTTTGAAGATGCAATCTTAATTGAGACCATTTAGGTTATTAGAAGAATGAACAATTAAATTCTTATGGTTGGTGTTATTTTGTATGAACGATGTTGTGTTATTTTTATTGATTAAATGGAATGAATGAGTTGCTAGAATATTGTCACTTTAATAGTGTCTTGTGTTCTTGATCAATCCGTTGCACCCCGGCATGTTCCGCCGCCTTTGGTCGGGGTGTGAAATTTGGTATCCTCAACGGTTCCAGGATGGGAGGCTGAAGGTGACACAAGACCTTCAGCAGCCAAAATTGGGACGGCGGCGAGTGGACTTGTGTCCACAACAGTTCCAGACTAAAAGACTAAAGGCAAAGGAATTCCTCCAAAAGTCTGGCTGCAGGTGGTTGGGAGTAAAGGAGCGCCAGCATCAGAACCCGACGACTCAAGTATTATCGTCAACGAAGATACGGGCAGCCCAAAGGCACGTCAGACACGAGGATGACATCGTCATCATCATGCACGAAAGCCCTTTTGGAAGAACCTGTCGGAGGCGCAACCGCCTTCCAACCACTACCTTGTGCACTCTTCCTGTCGCATCTAAGAAGGCGCACAACATGAGACCGTTTACCTGCAAAAACATAAGAAAGCAAGAGGATTAGAGAATGTACACACGGGTAGGTATGAAAAAGTAGTTTACCCTCTTTTGGGTTAACGAAGCTAGGAGGTGGTGGCGGCCGTGGTGGCAATGACTGCCCCATAGGAAGCGGAAACACAAAGTTTGGAGCATTCCTTGTAAATATAGGCTCCTCCCGTGAACCCAGTTCCTGTCGGAACAGGATCTTCGTACCCTCAGGTGAGGGCTGCAATAGCAACAGTGGATCCTCTACCTCTGCAATATACAAATAGTTAAGCCTGAAACAGGATAACTCATGAAAAATCAGCAGGTACTCACCTCGACCACCGTTCTGGATAAAAGGGACCTTAGTCACATCACTCCAAATAAAACTCATCCCAAACAGCACCAGCGCGTGCTCCGGATAAGGACGAAGTGGGGAAAGGTTGGCCTGTAAGGTGTTAAACTAGTCCGTCCTAGAGTAAGGGACTTGTTTGGGTTCCGGAATCTCCTTAACATCCCCAAAATGCATCACATGGGGAACCACACGCAGTAACGTAGAAGAAAAGGCTCTTCCACCCATGCAAACTCTTTGGCGCGTTTAGAGAAATGGCCTTGGCGCCAGAGCGGGTAAACAAATTATACCAGCCATGAGAATAGCGTCACTAGTCGAAGGCCACCAACTTGTCAGCCGACGGCGTTATACCCATGCAATGACATGTATACTCGAAATGGAGAAGACGAGCCATTCCGAGAGGATGTATATGGGTCAAGTGTAACGCAAACACTCCCAAAACCTCCAGAAGAAACCGGGTAATGGGCAACTGGAAGTTGCCAAGGAGGAAATACTCCTTATACACGACAATCTTGCCGGCAGGAGCCTGCCTGATAGTTGTGCCTGGAGTAAGAAACTCAGTCTCAAACTCAGGTCCTAGGTGATATACCTTGACCAAGTTATCGAAGTCTTCGGAAGACATTCGACATCCAACAAACTCCATGGTGTTATTTTTCTTTACTTTGTTAGGTTGATAAGACTCAGCCATGCAAATATATGAAAAGGAAAGGTGTAGGGATGGATAGATTAGAAATAAATATATGAAGAAATATTGTAAGATGAAGATGAATAGGAAAAAAGGAAAGCATAACACCTCCTTTTATACCCATCGCAATTAATTCCGGGGTGTGAAATAGAGAAGAGACAGGACACGCGGCCCAATCAGCGTGCGACACGCCAAGGACATGGCTGTAAAACGTGTTACAGTTGGGAGTGGTACTGGGATTCTCGCCTATGCGCCTAACACAGATGAAAAAACTGATATGCAAAACGTAACCGTCGTCAAACCTGTCATGTCAACTGCTGCTCTACTGACGTTCATTTAATTCAATTTTCCACGCCAAATAACACGTCATTTCAAAAAGAATTATCACAAGGAAGATAACTGTATTCACGATTCAATGGCTCCGCCATGGGACGGTTATCCATATCCTCCCGCCAAAAAACGCTCCGCCATGGGACGGTTATCCATAACCTCCCGCCAAAAAAGGCTCCGCCATGGGACGGTTATCCATAACCTCCCGCCAAAAAAGGCTCCGCCATGGGACGGTTATCCATAACCTCCCGCCAAAAAAGGCTCCGCCATGGGACGGTTATCCATAACCTCCCGCCAAAAAAGGCTCCGCCTTGGGATGGTTATCCATAACCACTCGTGCATAAAGGCTCTGCCATGGGACGGTTATCAATAACCTCCCGCCAAATAAGGCTCCGCCATGGGACAGTTATCTATAACCTTCCGCCAAAAATTACCTTCCACCATAAAAGGCTCATCCATGGGACGGTTATCCATAACCTCCCACACAAAAAGGCTCCACCATGGGACAGTTATTCACAACCTCCCGCCAAAAAAGCTCTGCCATGGGACGGTTATCCATAACCTCTCGCCAAAAAAGGCTCCGCTATGGGACAGTTATCCATAACCTCCCACCAGCAATGGCTAACAACTGAAAGATTCACGAGCTAAGGCACAATTTAAGTCCATAGCTCCCCTTACTTCAAAATGCGCAACTACGAACTGGGGGGACTTGTAGATGTAGGGTACTAAACCCACCCCTAAACAAGTTACATACTGTCCCACCGGTAGAAGGGTCAAGCGCCATGCGGATATCATGGCGCCAAAAAAGATGACAATACATACGACCTTATATAATAAACATCCCTGGCACCTCGGGAATGGTAGCGCCAAGATCTCCACCGGGATGGGACAAAAAGGAAGAATATTCATCGTAAATAATGCCCAACCAATAAGGGATAAACAACACATAAGTGAGAGTACTACCTAGTACGACACGTCAATGTCAAAAGGCCACGATGCCCACCAACTCCTGAGATCACACGTGCATGGAATATAATTAGTGGGGAGCCTGACAAGGCAGTTGGCCATACACACTGTCACACCCCGACCAAAGGTGGCAGATAATGTTGGGGTGCAACGGATTGCTCAAGAACACTATGACACTATTGAAGTGACAATATTTACTCAACTTGGTTTATTCCATTCAATAATCACAAATACAACTTGTCTAAGATAATATACAAAAAAATTCATATAATCATAAATTCATTAAAGTATCCTAAAGGTATTATCTAAGTGATGAGTCTTCAATCTTCACGAGCAACCTAAGAGTAAACTTGTAACATGCGTAAAAACATATTTGATCAACACGAATGTTGGTGAGAAATACACTAGTCTTGACGTGTATATATATAACAAGGCAAATATCACAATTCACATGTGTAAATAGAATAATGCAACAACCATTGTAAATATAAAGTAAATAACCGTGGCTCATTTCTATTAGGTAACAACCAAATTACTCGGAGAATGATGCCCTATTCTACTAGCACAGGGCTAGAGTAGTTAAGGGTGCGTATGATCATACTTATTGAGGCTCAACAACAACATAAAAACAAACATTCGTGCACATAATCAAATTGAGGCATAAACAAAGATCGACACTACGTGAAAAATGGCTTTTAGCCACACATGTGGTCTGGGTGATTTGTCACACTTCAGTATAAATTTGTGGCTAAAGGTCTTTTCACCACACATTTATTATTCGTGTGACAAAAACACAGTTGTTCGAAACCGTTAGCTACACTTTAACAAAAAAAATGTGACAGTTACTAGCCAAACTTAGAAAAGTGTGGCCGAATGTGATTTACTGCCACAATTGGTTTCAATGATGTGGCTGAATGCTAATACATATTGTCACACTTACAGGTCAATGTGACCATATAACATTGTTTGTTAGCCACTTATATGCTTTTATGTGTAATTTAAAGCTAACGATAACATTAAAACAAAATGTGTGACTATTAACATTTAATGATCACACTTTAATTATTTCATATGTGGCTAAAAGCTAATATATATGGTCATGCTTACGTGTTTATGTGACCATAAAGCATTATTTGACAGTCACTTATAATATTTGATGTGTGGCTAAAAGCTAATAGTGAGAGCAAAACAACAGATGTGACTATTATTAGTTAATGGCCACACTTTATGCTTCATGTGACAATCACCACTAGTAGAAAACCAAACTTTTGACGCGGTTGGGTTTCTTTTTTTGACGCGGTGCTATTCCAAAACCGCGTCTAAAAATGTCTTTCTCATCAAAATTGTTAATCAGGTGCCAACAAACTGCGTTTGAAGTTTATAACCGCGTTTAAATATTTAGATTATAACTTTAGCAACGGCTTTTAATAACCGTGTCTATAACTATGATTTCTTATTCCTTACTCAGTCCATAACCCTAACCCATTAGATAGATCAATTTAGATTATAACTTCAGATCGATCAGTTTTCCTTTATCATCTCATAACATGAACCCTCTCCCAAAATCCCACCATATCACCTTCATTAGGAGCAATTTTGAAGAACATTTAGTTGTTTCTCTCTCCAAAAAGGTAAACTTCATCATCTTCTCTTCTCCAATTTACTTAATTTTGGGTTAACCTAATTTTGTTTTGATTTTCCCAAATTGGTTTTAGGGTTTTCGATTTTGCCCAAGGTTATCTTATGTAATCAATATGAATTTGAAAGTTCATTATATTTCTCGATTTTGTGACTAGGTTTGTCACAAAGTTCATTAAGTTCCGATAATTCATGCCCACTACTCCAGTTCAGTTCCCGATCTCCTACTTCTATACGACCACTATGGATGAGGAAACACACTGGAAAGAGGGACTGCGATGGTGATGCTTCTCGAATAGGCTACAGTGATTATTATTGATGGTTAGATTTTTCTAGTTAAATTGTCCATTCAAACGTCAGTTGTACATATCAAATGTGGATTTTGTTATATTTGTTTCTGGTCTTAATCGCAGGTTCTTATTGTGCTGTATAAATGTGAGTTTTGAAGACACACACCAACTGCTCGATAAAATGCTTGAACCAAACTGACTTTTATTTCACGCGATTAACCAGTTTTTTGTAAGTTATTTTTTAATGGTAGTTGTGATCCGCTCATTTGCATATTCCTTTATGCAAATCCAATCTATACACATATATAATTATGATGTTTTTTTTATTAACATCATTTTAAATTAATTGGACATACTTTTATAAGGATGTTGATTTTCTTTGGTCTTCAAGTGATCAACTCTATGGAACACTACAGTATTACATTGTAAGTCACCAATAACTCATTATGTAATTCTTATAGACATCAAAAGTGAAGTATATATATATGTTTACCAAGCTTCACTTGGGATGCATTGTCTATAGTAAAATTGTCATGACATGAATTTTAATTTCAAACTTTTGCAAGGGTCGTATATTTTAGAGGAACATGTAATCAGAATATGTTAAAGCTACTACTGAAAGAAGGGTCAACGAATACAGAAACCAAATGTATCCATTCACTACCAGGTTCTAATGGGTGATATTTGAGAGCTTATGCCTATATTTTAGTGGTTATTACTAGATAAATTAGTTATATATTTAATTCTAATGTGATAACGCTTTGTTTGGTTTGAATGTGGTATATAATGACAGGTAAAATGACTTGAGTGAAGAAAGAGAAAGAATAGAGAATAGAAAATGAGCTTAAGATCTTACGATGATTGAGGAGAATTGGATTGAAAATATGGCCTCACACGTGAGAAAATATCGTCAACTTACTCGAGAACATGATGCTGCAACTTTTTACAAGCTTAGGCATTCGCTAAATTTAGTATTTGTACTCTCGATTTGTATATAGCTAAATAGATTTTAGTATAGTTTGTAATTGGTTCTATCTTGTAGAATAATGTATTTTGATGAGCTTATATTGTAAAATTCTAGATTTAATGCATTTTGGTTTATTTTGTGATTTTTGGTGGATTTGTATTGCTAAAATTCTACAATGAAAAAGATTTTGCAGGCTAAATATGGATTTGGAGCTAAATTGCAATTCATTTTTTTAAATGTTAAATATTATTTTGACGCTGTTTCAAAACCGCGTCTAAAGATTATTAATAGAAAATGCCACACCCTTTTTGACGCGGTTTAGTGTGCATTTGATGCGGTTTCCAAAATCGCATCTTAAACCAAGCTAGCTTTTGCCTCACCATTTTTTGACGCGGTCTAAAACCGCATCTAAAAATCATTTTCACCGCATCTAAAAAGCATTTTTTTACTAGTGCACCTTCGCCTCATCCCAATTACAAACCTAATACATAAAAATCGATTGAAGCTCATTACTCTTCTTCATCACTTTGCTTCCCGCTCCAAAATTCATCAACCATCCTGCAATCAAATCTAACGGGGGGGTTTAACATGATTAGTTAAACCCTAGAGATGTCATAAACGTGTTAGGGTTTGAGTTTTGTTGAGAACAGTTGGCTGACAGATTTGTTCTTGTTTATTGATTGGTCTATAACTCGATGTTAAACAATGATTATTGATCGATTCTTGATTTTAGGATATAGTATTCCGAGTCTAGTTTCCATAAAGGTAAATTTTGTAATTTTTGGATCAGTGTTGAATACCTTTTATGGTTTTACAAAAAACATATGTCAAAGTTGATTCGAGGATTAATATTCTGGTCCATTTTACGGAAACCATAACTCCCAAATGACAAACCCAAATGGGTTGGTTCCACTTCTGTAACTTAGTATTATGAGTTTAAAAGATAAACCAATTGGTCTTACACAATTTGGTTTAATGAGTTGATAGGACCATTAAACTAGTTTTTGTTGCGCAATCTGCAGAACAGTTAGTACCAATCTGTATGGTTGAATTATTGTGAGTTTTCTATGCATGAGAAAAATATAATAAAATTTTTTTGAGAAACTTGATTCATATAATTGTGGTAAATTTTATAGAATTTATCCTTAATCTTTTATTTGTGAATAAAATCAGTTTGTACATGCCAGAATCTGTCTCGTGAACTGAATGATCGTAAGTTAAGTTGTATGATGAATATTTGGTTGCTTTGCCATGATATGATGTGTGGATACATGTTATGACTTTTGGTATTGTTGACATTACTTATTATCACCAACGATTCATCGGGTCAAGTTTGTGTTTGTGTGTGAGTCATACGTGGGTCTTAGAGTCATGTGTTGTTGAACATACTCTCATAACTTAAAACACTTGTACTAGGTAACAGTTAGCGAGTCAAATGCATTCATTTGCTTTTGAGGAAACAATACTAAACGATACACCAGGTCTTGGATTGAAAACACGAACATACTTACATACTGGTCTTAAAAACACTAAACGTTTGCATATACTTGTTTTCTGGATTGAAAACACAAAAGGTTTTGAAGTATTGGTTATGTAGCCTGCTGAAATGGGCAAAAACGAGCAGAACTGCTGATTTTTAATTGCTGAATTGCTGCAAAACTGGTCAAAACTGGTTGAAATGATCTGTTAAGTGCATAAACGAACTGTTAAGTGCTGAAACGGACTGAAAAATCGCTGAAACGGGCTGTTTAACATGTTGTTTGCTGTAAATACGAGCTGTTTAATGCTGAAACACACTGAAAAATCGCTGAAACGAGCTGTTTAACATGCTGTTTGCTGTAAAAACGAGCTGTTAAGTGCTAAAACGTACTGAATACTTGCTAAAACGAGCTGTTGAACATGTTGTTTGCTGTTAAAACGAGTTGTTAAATGTTGAAACGATCTGAAAAACTGCTGAAACGAGCCAACACGAGTGTTCGCACTCGACGAGTTGGGTTTCGGTTTAAGCTCATTTCTCAGTTTTTTTTTGCTGAACGTTGACACGGGAGAAAACGTTTTAATTTTTTTTTTTTTACTTTTTTTGTTTTTAGCTTATGATTTTTTTATTAAATTTTTAAATTTTTTCTAAGTTGTTTTTAGTTAAGATTAAAAACCCTCAAAAAAATATTCAAATATAATAATAAAAAAATCATAAGTCAAAATATAAATAAGAAACGAAAAAAGTAAAAAAAATAAATAAATAAAACATTTCCTCTGTCCTCCTTGTTATAAAAACCGACCCGAAACCTGTTTTGACCCGTTCCGACCTTGACCCATATTGACCCGGACCCGTCATGACCCGAACCTTTTGACCCTGACCCGTTCCGACCCGAACCATAACAACCATTTTTTTAATTGACCCGTTCCGACCCTGACCCATTTCGACCCTAACTCGTTCCGACCCATAACCCATTTTCCACCCCTATGTTTAATGTATATCGACGGGTTAGGCGAGTTGTACCTCTTAAGACACCATTTAAAAAAATATTCAAAAATAATAATAAAAAATCATAAGTCATAATATAAATAAAAAACGGAAAAAGTAAACAAACTAAAACATTTCCTCCGTTGTCCTTGTTAAAAAAACGACCTGAAACCCGTTTTGACCCATTCCGACCTTGACCTATTTTGTCCCGGACTCGTTATGACCCGAACCTTTTGACCCTGACCCGTTCCAACCCGAACCATAACAAACCATTTTTAATTGACCTGTTCCGACCCTGGCCCGTTTTAACCCATAACGCATTCCGACCCATAACGCGTTTTGACCCAACCCAAACCATTTTCTACCCCTATGTTTAATGTATATCGACGGGTTAGGCGAGTTGTACCTCTTAAAACACAATTTAAAATTATATGCATAATGGGCCATTAGAGATTTCAAGGTCCAATATGGTCCATTAGGACATGTATGACTTGTTTTTATCTATTATGGTCTAATATGACTCCTTATAACATGATATAACCCTTAAATATCTAATGTTACATATCACATGCCTTAATAGGCCACTAAATATCTAATGTTACATATCACATCCCTAACCGGTTCGAGCCTGGAACCGGTTTAAAAGGGGGTTTTGAATATAGGAACCGGTTAGGAACCGGTTCCGGTTCCTAGTCCCAAACCGTTTTGAAAAAATACACCATTGCAAATCGGCGTATATTTTAATTTTAATTTATCAACCGCCGATGTATTATTCGACGCGTTATCAAATGCCATTGAAAATATTTTATTTTCTAGTTTATAAGTTTTTATAACATAATCTAAAATTTCAAACAAATTATCTCCCGTATGTGGATACTCAAAGAGTTCGAAAGCAATGGTGCGTTTCATCATTTCCCACGATGACGGGTCTACCCAATTTGCGGTGACACAAAGATAAGATTCGGGTAGACCATGTGGAGCCGACCAAACATCACTAGTTAAGTTTATTCCCGTATTTATATTTTCAAAATATGCAATTAGTACCTCTTTGGCCTTCTTCCACAATTTTAAACAATAACGTTTAAGAGTATGACGACTTACGTGAGTGTATTGTGGTTGAAGCGTATCTCGAATCATGGCGGTTAAGCAAGGGTTGTCGAAGTGGCTAAACGGCAAAGCTTCTTGAATCACAAACTTCGCCATACGATCTTGAACTCGATCAATTTGGTATGTAAATATTCCGCCTTCACTATCCATTTGCGTTTGTTGCGAATCGACGTTCTTTTCCAACGCCTTGCAATACGGTTTTTCGATGTGTTTCTTCAAATTTGAATTCGAAAGTGGGTTTAAATAAACCCCACAAAACTTGCACCGAGCCTTCAATGAATGGTCACTCAATTCAACCAAATTCCAATTGCACCAAATCTCTTGATTACGATTATGAGGTACAATACGAACGAAACTTGGTTCGGCGTTGGAACCTTGACCGACCGATGATTGTGAGGCAGCCATAACAACAAATATGAATATAGAAGAAGAGAAAACAAGAGATTAGAGAACTCAAAACGTTGTAATAGCGTTTTTTTGTATTTCTTTGCGTTCGGGTTTGCGTTTTGAGTGTTGTGATGAACCCATGACACCAAATACCTATTTATACTAGTAGTGGGGTGCTTGGGGGAGCCAAAAAACGGCTATTTTTGACCCCAACGGTCAAAAAACGGCCAAAAAAAACGATTTCCAACGGTTTAATCGATCCAACGGCTAGAACCGGTTCCTAACCGGTTCCGGATGGAACCGGTTAGGAACCGGTTCCGGTTCGGTTCCGGTTCCTACCCGCCCCCACTCAGAAACGCAAGAACCGGTCACGGATCATCGGGTTGAATCAGATAGGGTCCGGTTCCTACCAAAAACAGGTAGGAACCGGTTCGGGTCCACCGGTTCGGTTCCAGGAACCGGTTTTTTTGATCAACTCTAAGTAAAAGTATGACATGTTATTGGGCGTTGACACATGCCTATGGCTCACTACACTCATATACAACCCTCTTGTAGCAACAGGGAAATGATAGATGTTATTATGGCCACTAATACCAATCAAGGACCATTGTTGAATGTATGACATGTTTTGGGCATTAACACCTAACTATGATTAATGCTAGTCCTATACAAACTTCTTAAAGCAACTATGACGTAACCAAGGGACACTAACATCTAACTATGACTAATGATAAACAAATAAGGCCTATTGGAGAAAGTGTGATGTGTTTCAGGCATTAACACCTAACCATGACTAATGACACTCCTATACAACTCTTTTAGAGAAATTGTGACATGATAGATGCTATAATGGGACACTAACACCGATCAAGAACTAATATGACCCACTAATGAACACATGGTTTATTGGGCGTTAACACTAATTACTACACTGTTATACAACTCTTTTAGAGCAACTATAAATATCACTTGTATTTATTTTATATGTTTTTATATTTAAAATACAATTTCTTATATTATTTAAGGTTTGATTAGTTGTGTTATATATATATATATATATACTAGCAAGTACCCGCACGATGCGACGGTAACACCAATTTTACAACGTTCTACTTGTTTTCTGTTATTTATCAATCATACTGTGATATACAATTAGTTTTCTTGTTCGTGACACAATCAAAATCAATAACATAATTACACAATTAAACCAACCAAAGTAAATATGTCCACCAATCATTCAACATTGATTTCACCATGTTAACGGCATACCATGGTTTTGTTCCTCGGTTGGTCATTCCCGCTGGTTAGTTACAAATAGTTAGCTTGTGCACCTTTATTCAGCCCCAAGACCAAAGGCTTGAACTTGTCCCGCTTGTGGTACAATTCTAACAGCCACCACCGCCACTATTTGGTGCTATTTGGTCATCTTTTCTGACGTTTTATACCTATTAGGTGGCTATCAAACAACTCGAATTGTACGGCAAGATCTGGCTTTGAAACCGAACATGAAAGCATGATGTTTCTACCTTGTTTGGCAGCCTACAACTTCTCAACACTGCAAAATTTCTTAAGTTTTTGAAGTTAAACTTTATATTTCCAAAGCTAAACATAACTATACATATACACGATTGGTGATTCTTTTTCTAACATATGAAATATTTTAAAATTTATGAAACTTGTAATCATTTTAAAATTTAATTTTCTAATGAAGCAGTGCTGTAGAAAATTATTTATGTTCATGAAAGACTAGATTAAAAAAAACTTGAAGGCTACAAAATTATGTGATAACTAAGTGTTGCATTAATTGAATTTAACCATGTTGTCATCATTACCCCTTATATTCGTGACAATAACCAAAAGCTGACCTGTAACCAAATCAAACTCATTTAAACCTACAAATTTGACTATTTAACGGTCAAACTGCTTAGAGGGATGTTCGTTTATTTAAATAAACGAACATACCTGAACACTATTTTTTCATTTTATTAAATGAACAAACATGAACGAACTCGCATATTGTTCGTTCATTTATAAATTGTGAACGTTTGTAACCCAGCTAGCTTGTAACACATCCAAGACTCCGATGTTTAATGCACTTACACAAAGATTTTGAAAGTACTTATTCAAAATTCACGATTCTATTTTTAGAATGCAACTTATGTTTATGAAAAGTAATTCCAAACATCCCTGCTTAATTATCTGTCAATCAGTGTATCATAGTGTAAATTACATAAAAATAATCATTATGGTAAAAACTAAAATATTGATAAGGAATGGAAAAAAGATGATATTCAAAATTTCAACGTCTTGACAATTATAGTGTTTTTCTATTGCAATGTAAACAAAAGTTACATTTTCTTAACTTGGATAGTAGGCAGATTGTGTTCAGATATTAAACATGATACGAATACGAACACAATACAACTCATAAAACGGTGAAGCGCGGTAACACAAAGACGACGCCCATAATGTGAATTAGGGATGAACAAACGGTTATGGGTACCGAATCGGTACTGGTTTTTCCAGAAGTTTTTTTCCTTCGTTACCTGTACCGAACTGAGATTTTTGATACCGGTACCAAGATTTTTGGAATATCATGATCGGGATTTTTGATACCAAGCTCATCCCTAATGCAAATCACACAAATATGACACATTTACACTTTTTTCCCTTTTGCATGTTAATATACTCTAAAATTATAAAAAATTACAACAAAATGACAGTAATGTTAATTCCTTTTATAACTTTTAGACTTTATCGTAGCAATAAAACTAATTTAAAAAAACTATAAAAGTAAACAAGTGAGGTATAGACGTTTGCTTGAAAAGACCTGCCATATGTTTAGTTAGACGCTTTGGCGGGTTTGACTCATAACTACTGAATTCTTTTTTGGAAAAAACCTAATCCGTATTAGGTTCGTATCATATCAAAAACATTCTTTTTCTTGAAATGTTTTTTCCACATCTAGGTACAATTATGCATTGATAAAGACAAAAAAATGTTGTTACTTAATAATTTTTATATTAAATTTCAACACCTTTGGTGAAGATTTTACAAAAACAAAAAGATTAAAATGATAGTTTGATGATACCTTTATGCTTGAATTTCCAATAAATCCCGGTAAGTTGCGTATAATTCAAATTCGTTAATCCACTGCTGCATCATCATAACCAACCAACAATAATTAAAATCCCAATATTCAACACACACACACATTATGCAATATGATCTAAGATAATGAAAACACGAACCATTTGGAAGCAGCATTGACAATCAGAAAAATGTTCCCTTTGTAGATGCTAAACGCCTAAATTGATGTCCTTTCCCATGCTATCCTGCATTAAAATCTTTCAGACTGAATTGAAGACCGAAACATTGGATGATGATTTGAAGTAATACCTAGACCGTAAAATCATGAGCTGATGGTTGACCAGGGACTAATGCAGAAACACACATGCTTGCATTGGATTGAAATCAAGCTTATTGGTACCATTATTTGAAGAAGGGTGTTTGACCGTGACCATGACCGTGACCAGAGGTACTATTTGAGCTGCTGGAATGATTAAGTGCTACATCATTGTTGTTTCTTGAATTGGTTGATGTACTTGAAGATGAATTAAGGATCCCTCCATCTCGATTATCATATGACTTACATGCCTTACTTGATGAGATCCTATTATCTGTTTGATCAGCACCAAAAACACCAGGGATAAAACCTAATTATAATCGAGCCAAAAACAGTCTTCTCCTGCAAGCATTCAAATTAGACACAATCCGACTATTAGGTTCCCAAGATAGATCCAATAATGCCTCTAATAAGGGTTCTGCAAGACTTCTAAAAAGGCAGCCAATTAAACTAATAAAAGGGGCTTCTCAGTGTTAACGTAAACGTATATGGCATTAAAACTGAATCCACCGAACGAAATTCCACCAACAAAAAAAAGGATTTTAATAAGATACCTAAGGCATAACTAAGCAACCATTAAAATACAAAACTTCTAATTTACATATGCTTGTAAATTCCAGGGAGAATATCTTGTAAACCTGCAAAAATAATTTAAACATACCCTGCTGTTTATAATTCCAGGGAGAATATCTTGTAAACCTGCAAAAATAATTAATCAAAGTTAAGATAAGTAGCAACAAATTTAAAAAAAAACAACTAAACACTACGTCCCAGTAGTTAAAAAAAACAGTTGGGTCTAGGTAGACCTAATGGCACTTGTATGATTCTATTATCACTTTGAAAGTTTCAACCCACTTGACAGGTTTCATTTACAGCTAAGTTTTAAAACTAAGCCCGCTCTTTAATTGGTACTAGACGGGTGCCCGCGCGATGCTGCGGGAAACCAAAATCCTAGTAATCATGTAACAATTACGGATGTTCAAAGTTCGTTTGAAGTCTTGAAATCATTTAAACCAATCGCCACTTTTGATTAGCTGGTTTCTGAATGTTCAAACCATAGAAAACAGTTCGGTTTATGGTTTATACCAAAAACAGGCCATATAAAACCGGACCGGACTGTAAACTTATTATTGAAACTCAATGCGTGAAACCAAACCATTAGTAACGATTCAGTTTAAATTTTCGACGCTTTAGTTTTCGTTTTCAATGAAAAAAAATCAAACCAACGGTTTAGCTCACTATTTAACTTAGAAACCGTTAAAACTGAATTGTGAACGCCTATATGTAACATGTTAATTTTTTAATTGAAAAAAACTATAGCAATACCATACCCAAATTAAAGACAATAAAATGCTCGTTTTTATGGTGTAATTTTTAAAAAAATGTATTAACGTATGAAAAATTTACAACTGTTGGAAAATTGTTGGTGGGAAGTTGGTTACAATTAAAATAAAAAAGAATACATAGTTAAGATGAAGGTTCAAAGTTGTATTACTTTTTTAAATTTACAAAAGTTGAGTAAAGATGAGGGGGCAATGTTGTAACTTTTTTCATGTATATTTTCTAATGGACAAGTTTGTCCCTATCTTACATGCTATAAAAGGTGTACCTTAAGCTTTACAAGTTGTGAATTACTTAAAATATAAGTGTCTTAATTTGCCCATGTTTCATGCATTATATATAGTATAGATTGGAAGAAATTAAATTTTCCACTTAATATATATAAAATTCAATATGGAAAAAATAAGAGATTATAATCAATAAACCGTATAAATTATACCATTTGTTGCAATGGATGATGGCAAAGGCTCCCAACAATCTAATGAAAACATCCTTTCATGTACCCCTGACAACACAATAATCATATAAAAATCTAATCAAAATAACACATTCAGTTATTTAGCTTTTACAAACTACTAAAATGCATATAATTATAAGCTTGCAAAAAGTTCAAGCATGCCCCCATTATCGAACTGACATATCGTATAGAGAGAAGCAGTAAAATAAACGTCAAATGAGAGTCCTTGCAAAAGATCTTATACTATAAGTGAGAAAGAATAAGTATTTCTTGTATTAGTAAATACAAATCATTAAAAGAGATTCTACAAGTAAAATTATAAACCCTAATTTAATAATAAACATTGTAAACGTTCACCTTGCAATATTGATGATTCAAAACATGTAGAAGGGTTTTCAAAGCTGATTTTATTAACTTCTAGAGTGACAGGTTTAATTTTGTAGGAAAGCTTCCAGACCTATCAGATTACAAACATATTGTAGAACATGATTTTGAATATTGATAACTTAAACAAGATTATGTAATAAGAACATGTCAAACAACAACATACCAGAGAACATAGGCATGAGTTGGGGATCTGACACAGAACAATTGCATTTGACCATTCGACCGTATAACTCCGCCATGGATGTTTCTGGTACAACTGACGGTGGTGGTTGTTGATTGCTAGGGTTTATGTATGAAGTTGCGAGCAGAGGCATTTTTATAATAAACTGGCTTTTAGGTTTTCCTTACACGTCTTCTAGGCAAATGCGATGAAGAAAGAAATCGGTTGAGAGAGGAGTGACAGAGATGAAATTAGGGTTTCTTTCAATTTTGAAATACTGATGCACTGCTGCTACATATTATTCTCTAATAATACACAGTTGTACACTAAGCTTGAAGGGTTGTAAAACTCTTAAATTTAAGAGTTTATGTAAAATTACCTCTTTATTCTTCCTATATTTATTGTAATATAGTATATATATATATATAAATATATATATATATTTTTATACTAATAACTCTTTATTTTAATTATTAAAAATAAAAAATTTAATTCTATTTAGTTCCTATTAATTTCACTTCCTCAAAATTTCAAATTAAATTCACCCTCTCTTTTATTCAAAAAATTTTGAATTACCCTCTCATTCTTAAATCTAATTTGATCACATATTTAACATATCTTTTTTTTTCTTTTTCTTCATTCCTTCTTATTCTTCTTCTTCTTCACATCTCTACACCCACCATAATCATTCATCCTTAATTCTCTAACTCACTCGATTCTTAACCAAATCCTTTGATTCCAGGCTCTAATCTTATTATTTTTTTGAGAGGAATTCACGTGTGGTGTCGGTTTTCATAAATTCTATCTCTATTTTTGTCGGATTCTTGTTGAGTGAGAAGAACCCTAAGAACGAAGTTTAGGGATTTTCAGTTTTAAGTGTTATTTCTTGTAATTGAAGCTTAGTACATCTTTCATCGCTAAAAATACATGTATTTCACTTGTAATTGAAGCTTAGTACATCTTCTTTCATCTCTAAAAGGTTAATTGATGAATTAGAACCTTAAAGATGTCATAAATATGTTAGGGTTTGAGTTTTGATGACAAACGTTTGCTAACAGATTCGTTTACGTTTACTATTGGTATATAACTTGATGTTAAACGATTATTATTGAGGGATTGTTGATTGTAGGATATATTACTATGAGTCTAGTTTCCAGAAGAGTAAAGTTTGTAATTTTTTGACGAGTTTTGAATAGCTTTTATGATTTTACAAAAACATTGGTCAAAGCTGATTCGGGGAGTTATATTCTGGTCTGTCTTTCCGACATCATACCTCCCTAATGACAAAACCAAACGGGTTGGTTCCAATTCTGAAAGTTAGTATTATGAGTTTTGAAGACAAACCGATTGGTCTTTCACAATTTGGGTTAATGAGTTGATAGAACCATTAAAACAAGTGTTTGTTGTGCAATCTGCTGAACAGCTGGTACATATCTGTAATGGTTGAATTATTGTGAGTTTTGTATGCATGAGAAAAGTATAATAAAAACTGTTTGAGAAACCTAATTCATATATTCTACTGTGTTAAATTTTGTGGAATTTATACTTAAACTTTTCTTAGTGAATAAAATCGGTGTTTACATGTTATATTCTGTCTCGTGAACTAAGTGATCATAAGTTAAGTTGTATGATGAATGTTTGGTTGATTTGCCATGATACGATGTGTGAATACATGTTAGGACTTTTTAGTACAGTTGAAATTGATTATTACCACCATTGATTCGTCGATTCAAGTTTGTGTTTGTGTATACATTATGTCTAATATGATTGTGCGTGATAGTCGCTGTGCTATGCGTGGGCGTACCACGGTACCTAGGAAGGGTGAAAACCATCGTGGTGGGGCATCACTTGCTGGATCACATGAGGATGGTGTTGTTAGTGGCGATGTCAATGATCTACAAATGTATACTTGTGGGAGACACGTTATCTATTGTGCCTTAGGATACCTCTACGAAGAAATTTATTGTAAAGATTGGGGATAAGTATGTTTTTAGTTTTAAAATTTTCATTATTTATGTTACAAATATAATTACTTGGTTATTTCAATTTTATAGGTTTGCGAGTCATGAGATTTATAGGAATATCATAAAAATACTAATCGAGCACTATGATGAACCTTGGGCTACATTTAGAATGGTGCCAAAGAATGTGATCACTCGTATGTTTGCTCGTTTTTGGGTAATATATTAGTTAATTATTTTATATCTGCTTGGTTGTTTTAGTTTTGCATATTTTACTTTTACTTTTTATTTTATACAGATGATGTGTAGTTATGATGCTAATATTTTAATAATTTTAGGTTCAAAATGTTAGAGCCGAAATGGAAAAAGAACTAGAAAATGAAAGGAAGTCAATAAACGAGTTGAAAGAATGAGTGCAACGAATGGAACAAATGGAAAAAGCACTTTAGGAAAATGAAGAAATGAGGCAAAAACAATTTGATGAGTTTATGAGAAAGTTTGAGGTCGGTAGTAATTAGTAGTAGTTTCAAATATTTTGAATTTATAACTTATTAGTGAAGGTTTGGTAATGTAAACCCGTTTTGAATTTATATTATTGGGTTTGTTAAACTTATGAAAAAACATGTTTTGATTTTATCCTAATGTGTTTATTTACATTTATAAAGTTATGCTTTGAAATATTTATATTATGCATTGTTAGCAGGTTAAAAATCTGAATTTTTTATAATCCATTTTAAAAAATAATATAAAAGTTGAATTCGGTAAGACACATTTAGCCACATTTATCTATGTGTGACCAAAAGTATGATAATTGTCACACTTTATATTACAAAGGCATTATGTGTGACAAGCGGTAAGACAATGGCCACACCACAAACTACAAAAGAGTGTTTGAGTGGCAAGTTCACATTTTTAGCCACATTGACAATAACCTCCAGTGTCTATATGATATGATTAGCCACAAAATACATCACTATGTGTGACGAAAAGTTTGACAGTAGCCACACTTTAAATTACGAAAAGCATTATGTGTGACAAATGGTAAGACAATAGCCACACTATAATCTACAAAGGAATGGTTGAGTGGCAAGTAAACATTTTTAGCCACATTTAATATAACATCCAGTGTCTATATGATATAATTAACCACACTATTATTAAATTCAAGTGGTCATTGTTTTGCTATAGCCACACGGTATAGGTCACAATGCCCGCTTACCACAACCCTGTTGGCCACATTATTATAAAATTCATGTGGCTGAAACATGAATTCATGTGGCTCTATACGTGCAATGGTCACACCTAGTAAGTAATAATGTGGCCATTTTCTACCGTTTAGCCACACTTATTGGAGAGGCTTCCTGATGGCCAGAAACTAATGTTGGTACCCTTTAGCCACACTAATAACCACATAAGGTCACTAAAAACTGTGTGTGGCCATATCATACCTACCATGTCACAACCTTTGGTCACACATGACCTGAACCAGACGTGTGTGGCTAAATTCCTACGACCACACTTTTTCCGTGTGACCAAAGGTCATTTTTCATGTAGTGCGAGCAAATATTAGTAATAACACATAATGTTGAATTTTGGATTTGATAATGAGATCATAAAACAAGTAAGTTTGAATATGGTACGCATGCCACCCCCAAAAGTATAAAAGCGTAAAATGGGGGAGTGTGATTACTCACATGAAATAAATAACTTGAAGGATTAGTTTGTGGTTAAAAAGAAAGGTATGTTCAATGAGCAAGACCTAGACTGAGAGGGTCTTGATTTAGTAGATGGTCTTAAAGCTTTTAAGTAAAATAACACGACAAGTAAGAATAAATAATTTAAGTTCGAGGGTTATAGTGTAAATACATGAGAAATTAAAGTAATGGTTTATGAAAAGTAAGTTTGCTCGAAATCGGGTCTCAGTATTCTTGTCCATAAGTTTTACTTAACCTTTGTTAAGTAAATATGTGGGGATTAGTTTAATGCAATAGCGCACGACCCCTTGTTAGATATCCCAAAACGGGACTTCAACGAGTGTTCGGTTAGTCGGTTCGGGTCTTGATAAATTGTCAAGTCCGAACCCGACATTCCAAAGTGATAAAACGAGATAAATTATTTAAAATAGAAACTTAACTAATGTTAGAAGTTCTATTAAGAAGAAACTCCAAACATTGATGTTAAGCGAGTGTTTGGTTTTATTGGTCCAAGCTTGTCATAAGATCAAGTTGGATCCGACATGCCAAGTACTTAAAAAAAACATTTATAATTAGTTTGTAAAGGATCTTAAAAATAAAATGTGAGATTTGGTGGCCCGAAACACAACTAGTGTGTTTTATGCGAGTGAACTCGGTCTAGTTCGGTTTGTTTAGTTTGGTTGGTTCAAGACTTGATATGTGACCAAGTTTGGGTCCAACAAATCCATATTACAATAATAATTACAAAGATGTAAATAAAGAACTTAAACACTTAAATCTTTCATACAACTTGTTTTAAAACAATTAAATAAAGAGTTAAACGAGAGTTCGGTCTTGTTTCGGTCCTTGACTAGGAATAAGACCGAGGATGGTTACCACATACCCAATACCATGGAAATCATTAGATTAAACTTAGAAATGATAATACTCAAGTCTTACATACAACATGTTAATAATAAAGCATTTAAACAAAAGTTCGGTTTTGGTTCGGTTCTTGATTCAGAATGAAACCGAGGATGGTAACCACATACCAAAATACCATTGAACTATTAAAATGATTTGGAAACTAAAATGATTAAGAACTAAACAATATTAACATGCTTAAACAAAATTAAAGTGTTTAACAAGGATTGCAATAATCCTTCATGTAGCCTTGACTAGCAATACTGAAACCGACCATTGCCGGAGAAGGGAAAGCCAAGGGAACAAGGGGGATATGTTTTAATCAAACTATAATAAAAAGCTTTAATTAACAAGAATTAGTTAGAAACAAGGATTAACATTAGTTTGACATTGAGAAGTCAAACAATCAAGAATTGAAAGATGAATACTTAGAACTTATATTGGGGAGAGTTTAAGGTGAATGAGCAACCAACAAAGGATGAAATGGTCTTGTTTATATAGGGAAGGAGTAAGGGTTTGGGTATAATGTTTCTTTCAAGAGTTTCATGCATTTGGATATGTTGAAAATGGGTCAAACAAGATAGGCCTAGGCGTTGCGCGACCACACTTGCCCATAATGACAGGGCGGCGCGGCGCCTTTTTGGGTGGGGGTTGGTCTCCAGCTTTGATTAATTGTCGATTTGGGTCCCTTAAGTTCATTTTAAGTCGTTTCGATCATAAAAGGGCGTTTTAAGGCATCGAAAAGGACGTTTCGCGGTCCAACAAGTGTGAAACGAATTTGTAACATAAAAACCGCTATTTTTATTAATATCAAAGAATCTGAAAGATAAAACTGGCCAGGTTTACCGTACAAAAACAAATACGATTAAACCGAAAATGACGAATGTCACACACACACACTCTCTCTCTTCCCCAACGGCTATAAATAATGAGGCATCTCCAAATGGTAAAGTATCCAGGATCCAATACTCTCTACCCACTCTATATACTTTATTCATAATCATATATTGATTCTCACGCCAGAGGGTGGTTACGAGAGAATCCCCCCGGTATTCCTCGTAACGAGCACATGGTGTTTGTAGGAAACGTTCATCTGCACCAAGAATGATTCAAACCCCTCTTGGTAAATACTTAATTATCACCCTTGGACTAAACAATTAGATCTAAGGGGGGATTTCGTGTTTCTTCACCAGCTATTATGGTTGATCAACTATTTATTGTTTACATAATTTTTCTATTTATTGCTAATAACAACTGTAAGACCAACGTAGTGGGGCGCCATGGGCCTCGAAAGCGTCCCAAAGTGACGGGAACACCGCCCCCGAAGCTCTTTGGTTGTTTTGGATAGGGGGGGGTCGCTGCCTACACAGCGCCGTGTGGGGGGAAGGTGGGGGAAATGGTGGAATGTGTTGGTGGGTTTGCTTTTTTGTTTATTTCGATAATAAAATAATAATATGGTAATGATTTGAAGAGGTTTCATCCACTATACTCTTTTTAGCCAAAATGTCGCTATGCTGACGTGGCGTCGCATGTCGCACAATTCTTAGAAAGGGGCTTCATCCACTACCCACGGTCTAATAAAAGAATATGTTGTTTTACCGGGTTATGTTTATTTATCATTTTGTTATTTACGTAATAATTAAAGAAAATTATGTTGCGTCAGTTTCGCGTTGTAACATTTCTTTACTTTTTCTATTTTCTTTATAAAATTATAACTTTGAAACCCAAAAAACCCGACCTGAAAAATCTGAAAACCCGAAACCTGAAGAACACCCTTATAAATAGTAGTCTTAACTCTCTCAACCTCGATAAATAGTGGCCCGTCCTATACAATCATGTTCATCCTATATAGGGGTGTCCAAAATACCCGAACCTGATTAACCCAACCTAATCCCGAATAAGAAAACTCGGTTCGGGTTAAATAGGGTCAATAATTATTAATCAGGTTATTCGGGTTAACCCGAATTGTTAATAGGGTCGGGTTTCGGGTTCATTTTTGAAAAAAAGTTGGGTTTCGGGTTAACCCGAATAACCCGATTGGTGTTAATACTTAACTATAATTACAATGATCAAAAGGTGAAATAAGCACTATAAATGCAATAACGTAAGCTTTATAAAGGAGTTAATTATTTGGTTTGTTCATGAACCGTTCAACGGAAATTTCGTTTATGTTGTGTTCTTTAATTAAACGAACGAACATTAACACATATTTCGCTCGTTCATCTATGTTTGTGAACATTCGTTTATGATGGTTAATTTAAGTTTGTTTACGCTCGTTCATGTTCTTTTACATATTTATAGAATATTGGTAAATATTATTTTCATTTGGTAATTATATCACCCTAATATGTTTTATATTTTTTTGTTTGTGTTTATTTAAATGTGTTCATTTATGTTCGTTAATGTATGTTTGCGCTCATTAATGTATGTACATATATGTTCATTCATGTTCGTTTATAATTGTGTAATTATGTTCATTTATGTTCGTGAACTCTTCGTTATGATTTTAAATGAATGAACATAAATGAACACGAATATGTTTAGTTTTTAACTATCGAACATGGACACATATATTTGTTCGATTAAGTGTTCGTGTTCGTTAAAAGTTAGATGAAAGAACACATACATGCCTTTGTTAATATCCATTTGGTTCGTTTACAAGTCTATATATGTAATTATAAGATAATTACTTGTAAAAGAAATTGAAAATTAGGTGGAATGAGAAAATTTGCAACCTACAAGTTACAAACATAAAAAAAACTTATAATTCTAATGTAACATGGTTAACTCGATTAACCCGACCCGACAAACCCGAAACCCGAATAACTCGAACCCGACTAACCTGAACCTTAATAGATTCGGGTTGCGGGTTAGATATTTTTGAAGGAAACCCTGATTAACCCGATCAGGTTGACCCGATGAACACCCCTAATCCAATGTACCATAAGGAACACCTTTTACTTAACAACTTCTCTCCTTACCCATTATCTACAAATCTACATTACACATTTTGTAGAACATAGGTTCAATTTTTATTTAAAATAAACTTAATATAACGATACTATCTTTATATAAGGGAAATACCGTGTACAAAAGCGAAAAATAAATAAATATGAAGTACAACTTATATAAATATGAAAATTCAAGCCGACGTCTTTGGTAAAAGCTTCAACATAAACTTCTTGACTTGAGTCGTCTACCCATTGAATGTCTTCACCTTCGACTTAGTTTTCCTTGTTATGGCTATAGATTCTTGTTCTTGACCCAACTCCGTTGACTGCAACAAAAGATGAACGAAACAATATATTGAGCGTTGGTTGAGGCACGTATTCAATACGCTTCCATTAAAACAGATTTCGGGTCTCTACTAAAGAGTCCGTCTGTCTCCCAGGGTACAACAACCGGAACAATGTGTGTACTGCCGGAGATAACACTCGCACCGGAGATTACATTAGGTAAAATGGTGTTATTGAAAAAACAAATATGAAATAATAAAATGGTGATGGAAACAAGTAGAGAGTACTCCTCTGTATAAGTTTTAACATATGAAGTCTTCAGTTATTATTTCTCCAAGAATTATCTCTCTCTCTCTCTCTCTCTCTTGAGTGAGACACATAAAAACTCTTATATAGAGCCATGCAAGGATGAAGAGTCTCTTATTGATTAGAGACTTAATATTAGACATTAAAACTCTAATAAAGTGACATAAGTAATCTAGTTAAGAGACATAAAACATCACTTAAGTGTTTAGTCTTCAATTCACCACTTGAAGAGTCACATTTAATAAAACCACCAAATATCCATTCATCATATTTTCCAAAAATCCCCCACATGAATGGAGATTGATCAAAACACACAAAATATCCAATGGAACCTCGACAATTGAGTATTGCAGGATAGATAGGTGTTAGCTTTGAACCTTCCTTTGTGAAGCATACTTAGTCTCCTAGCGGTTAGTAGACGCGATGTCTTTGAACAAACCGCCTTTTGCGTAGATGACAATACACTTCACACAATACTCTCCCAAGCCGGGCACATCCCCTCATTTTCGTGTCCATTATGGTCTTGGAACACTAGCCTGGTTATGTGAAAGCTCTAGGAATTGTGCCCCCCCCCCCACACACAATTTCATTTGAAGTGACCCCACTTCTCTTTCACATAGTTGATTATCCATAAATCATTAAAAGCATTAAGGTTATAATGATTTACACAAATCATTAACCATATATTATGCTTAGCCTCACAACATGTCACTGTTGTTATAGGAATGGACTAGGAAGTAATTAGACTCCCTTTATAATTTAGGAGGATGTGTGTGTGTATATATATATATATATATATATATATATATATATCAGCTTACGTCTCAACTTATACATAAGCTACGTCCCCACAGTGACCACCTTTAGATATATAATTAGGTTGTCCTATTGAACTTAGATATTGGGATCTCCAGTCAACTAAGTTAGGTTTCATTTATATACCATTTTTCATGGGCTTTAGTCTCATTCCACAACTTGATCTCTACTAAACCCTCAGGTTGTTGGATCCATAGCATTATCTTTGACTCTGTCTAGTCACTACAGATAACTTGCATAGTTGAGATCAGTTGTCGTGATGTATTCTTGACTTATAAGTTGATTTTGCCTATTGTCAACTTTCTAAGACTATAACCTCAGTGGCCACCTTATGGTTATAATATTTGTCTTGTAAGATACACTTATCATTAAGGAAGAAACATCTCCATTATGAACTATGACCTTTTTGTTCTCCACTAAGTCATGTGTTTGCAATGTTAGATTAGATTAAAATAATCCTCATTGCTAAACCTTCCAAGTTTAAAAGCAAGACACCTCCACATTTAAGTGCTATTGGATAACATAATGGGGTAAAGAAAGGCTCTTCCTTTCTACACAAGTTTGATAAATCATATCAATTACCATTTCTACATACTTTTAAATAGTAGTTTCTTAAATGACTTCACCCCACATTTCTTGCATTTTGATATAGTCTGTTTAACTTTACTTATGAAGACAACTTGACACTCATGATTTGAACAAGACCATGTCTTTGTATCAATGAGTTCATCATTGCTTACTAATAAAGTAATACTTGTCAAAAGTTTTTTTTATCAAACATCACCAACTTAGAAGGATTCTAAATCACTCTCTAAGGCAACCCTAGAAATTTGAGGTCTTCTCAAGATCCTCATAAGTTACATTGTTACCTTATATTGAATGAAAATTTCTTTAAATTTGTCTATACACAATTCTTGTGTTGTTGATGCGTCAAATTTTCGCGTTAATTAGTCTCCATAAAGCACCATAATTAACAAGTATTAGTCTAGCATGCTTTAGACTACAATACTTTAGCATGTGAACAGAAGATGCATCATTTTGCTCCTTCACAGCCATTACAATATCACTTTGAAACACTCAACCCTTTGTTTAGACATAATTATGAGACCTATTCACAATCCTCAACCTTAATATTCAGGAAAGTCTCACAAGTTATTGTATATAGAACATAAATAAATTTTTCATTAATTTAAGGAACATAACTCTTTTGCCTTTGATCTTCAAGGCTTCACCATTGACTTATAAGTCTTAATCCGAATCATTTTGATGAATACATTTATTACCAACAAGATGAACGCAACTCGTCTACAATCAATATTATTTTGAGATAAAGTCAACTAGATTGACACTCAAACTCTTGGAATTCACACTAGCATAAAGTGATTTATACATTTCGTTGTTGTCTCT
Organism: Bidens hawaiensis; assembly: GCF_021521415.1. NCBI lineage: Eukaryota > Viridiplantae > Streptophyta > Magnoliopsida > Asterales > Asteraceae > Bidens > Bidens hawaiensis. The sequence goes on along the minus strand of NW_027497536.1, from coordinate 9,980 downwards.
TGAAACTATTTATTGAGATACTATCTCAAAATAAAAAGACAAACTGATGCAGCGGTGTAAACAAAACGAAGATCCAATCACGTTGATTCAGTGAATATCCGTGATGAACTTCAAAACCCCCAAATCCCACCCAAAGGTCTAGGGAAAATGAAGAGAAACGCGAAATTTATTAATATTCAAGTCTGATAATTCATCTTACATAACCAACATATAAATAAGTGTTCTAATACGAAATGGGCCTAAAACGGGCCATGGGCCAAACACAAACCCAAAAATAAAAACATAAAAAGTGCTGAAAAAACAATAAAAGGCCCATAACTTTATTTAGGAGTCATTTTTGGGCTTCGGACAGGGACCAAACCTTAGTTGGCAGTTTGCCACAATGTGCTCCTCGTCTCAAGCTTCGATTTGACGGGTAATAGGCCTGAAACGGAGCTTCGTGGGCCAAGTTATGCCCATTTTCGTGGGCCACCTTTGGAGACACGATCATGGGCCTCCAAATATAATATGGCCTGTTCCTCAATACTTGGGCCTTCATCACAAACTTTCACATAGTTCAAAATTGGATGGGAGTGGAAACATCTATCTATTCATCGCTATTGTAAGCATATTATAATAAATCTATTAAGATTTACTTATATTCATTTACAATAATAACATAATAGATCTCTTATGATTCACACTCGGTGAATTTTCAAAGATGAATATCCAATGATATAAATATCTCATTAACGATATTACGTTACAATTCACTTTTAGTGAATCTCCAAGGAGTTAAATACACCACCAACATATATTAATTCATATGTTATAATTCATACTTATTGAATTTCCAAGAAGTTTTAATTTCTTCTAAACATATATTAGTTCATATGTTATGGTTCACACTTAGCGAATTTCCAAGAAATAGTTTATATGTTGTAATTCACACTTAGCGAATTTTCAAGAAGTTTAATATCTCATTAACATATATTAGTTTCATATGTTATAATTCACACTTAGTGAATTTCAAGGTGAATATAATAATCTTGGGTATTTCATCTTAATACACTCACCACATTATTTTATGACCCTCTCATGATGTGGTTATACATTTGATGTGTCGTCATAGACTTTAGTAAACGTAACAACACACAAGTTGTTTCTTATGCAAAATTCTTTTTGAACTATCAATTTAAATATAATCTTTTTTTAAAAAAATCCTTTTAAAAAAATCCTATAAAATAATTTTACACGTCACGATAAATATTGTAGTATTTGGTTGTAAAACTGCATGTGTTATCCGAAGATATTGAACACAAAATAATAATACAACCGAAACTACAACATAAAATGTAAAACACCTTTTAAAAATTCAATCAATGGATACACATACGACATTTAGACATCAAATAGTGTTATTAACTTCAACACTTTCATCATCCAATCGAAATCATCTCAATGATATCATTTTATGTATTAAGGTACTCCTTCAAATAGAAATCCATGCACACATATCCTCATATCCTCGTTTCAGTTTTGAAACCATACTCTTGAACAAATATGTTCAAAATAACATCAAGCTGTTACAAATACTACACTTAAGTAGCAAAGCTTGAACAATCTATCTTGTTCACACAACATGGAGTTGTTTTCCACCATAAAGTATCCTTGAAAACGTTATATTAGTTTAATATACACTACTTTTAGCAAGAGTAGCGAAACGTTTTCTAAAATTTAAAATATTCATAACTTTGTTTAAAATCATTCTAAATCATTTTCTTAGTTTTACAATATTTTATATTATATTATTATTATCAATAAGGTTTTATAAAATCAAATATCAAAACCTAACACATCAAACAGTTTTATATGGTTAAGATTTAAAATCCATGTACTAAAACAGTTTCTAGCACACATGTTTAAAAAAAACATGTTATAATGCGCACATTATAAACTGAACTTTTACGTATAACGTTTTCCAAAGATATAGTGTATAAAATAAACTATATCTTAATGTTTCTAACGCAAACGCTAGAAAACTAAATGTTTACATAAAATATTTTCCATTAGTATGGTTTATAAAAGGAAAATTGGTTTTAAATAATTCAAACTATGCCCTATTGGTAAATATTCGTCCCAACTTTACACTTGCCTGCTGGCAGTACCAACTACTTGTGCATTTGTTTTTAACGGGCCGCGACTAACGGATGTTTACTCCGTTAGTCTTTTTCTGGCGTGGCCATCCCAGCTGTAAAAAATCAGATTACGTGGAACGTTATGTGGCGGCTGACTGTGTATTAAGGTATATGTGGAACAATACGTATTATACAATCCCTAATTCTCTCTCAACTGTTCATCTTGATCACAATCCCTAATACTCTTTAAACGAAGAACGAACCCTAATTGCTCGACGATTGAACATCATTAGGGTTAGACGATTGAACAATGGGTGATAATATCAACATCGACTTCAAGATTGGTGGGAAATTTGATGTCAATCCTCCTAGATTAAGGTATGTTGGGGGGGAAACAAACATCATTAGGGTTAGACATTGATAAGCTTTCGTATTTTGAGATACTAGGTTATGCAATGGATTATGGTTCATATGAAAAGAAGGAAGATTTGTTCTTATATTGCTTAATACCTAGTGATGGTCGGGTAAAACATTTAGATAGTGATGGAGTAGTAAACGAGATGGCATCTCTGCTTGAAGCTGATAAAAGGTTAGTTATATACGTTCAAACCGAAAAGCTAAGGAAACCCAAACCACAACCCAGTAACCTTGAATCCCAGCCCACTAACACTCAATCCCAACCCACTAACATTGAAGCCCAACCAATAACATTAAAGCCCAGTCCATTATTCAGCCCACTAGCCCCATATCTCATCCAATAATGCATAGTAACCTTCAATCCCAGCCAACCATTTCTCATCCAGCATTGAGCCATGTGAGGTACAACAATCTTACAACAAGAAAACAGGTACTTCCAGCTTCACCACCAAGTCAACTACCACCAATTATCAACACTTCACCACCTATTGAACTACCACTAATTATCAACATTTCACCACCAATTGATAGTAGTTCAGATGAGTTAGATGAATACTGTGATGATTCTGATGATGAGTCTTACAATGTAAATTTGGATGATGATGAATCTGATAATGAAGAGCTGAGAGATTCAATTTTTGAAAGAAAACAAGTACGTGAAGAGGTTGTTGCAACCCAAAATAAGGTGCTTGAGGAATGCTTGAAAGAATCTGGTAAATTGGTTGAGGAAGGTTTGAAGAATCTGGTGATGCAGGGCCCTCATATTTAGAAACATACAGCAGCTATGAGGATTCAGATGGTGATGTTAACTCACCTAGAGAGAGTGAAGATGATAGTTAACATCAGAGGGAACAAGTACAAACAAGATGTTCCAGTTGTAGGTAACCAAACTGTGTGGGAAAATTTCAAGTGGGTTGTTGGTATAAGGTTCCCTACTGGGGATGCTTTTAAAGATGCTGTTAGGAAATATGCTGTGACAAATGGTAGAAATCTATTCATTAGTGACACTAACAAGAATAGAGGTGGGATATTAGGTATCAAGTGTGTGGAAGGGTGTCCATTTAGTTTGTATTGTTCATTTCATAAGGGCAAAAGTTGTTATATTGTTAAAGGAGTAAATGGCAAGCACAACTGCCAAAGGAATATGATAAGAAATAGGCAATTGACATCTACCTTTATTGCTAATGAGTTTTTGCCAATGTTCAAAGCAAATCCTAATTGGCCTGCTACAGACATTCAAACAACTGCTAGAGAAAAGTATAAGGTGATCATTAATAAATGGATGGCTTATGATTCTAAAAGGAGTGCTTATAAGAAGCTTCATGCTTCAATGAGGGACCATTATAGCAAACTTGGATCATATATAGCAGCTTTAAAGAATGCAAACCCAAGTTCAGCATTTGAACTACTAACTGCCCCACCAGGGTTCCTTAGGGAGGATTCAGATACATCTTCATCATTGGAGACTATTTTCAGGTACAGTTTCATTTTCATTAGAGTTTATTAAGTTCATCTTGATCATTAGGTTTATTTTTCAAGTTGTTTGTTTGTTTTGAGGGTTTGAAGAACGGATTCCTAGCAGGTTGTAGGAAGGTGTTATGCCTAGATGGGTGTTTCCTTAAGACCTTTCTAGGAGGTATTTTAGTGGTTGCTGTAGGTAGGTGTAACATCCTACTTTCAGTTATTATAATAAAAATAAATTTCGTTATTTCATAGTGGGTCGTTATCAGTTTAGATAAATAGAATACGAGTTGGGCCAGTGCTGGGTAAATGAATATGGGTTATGGACTTGGGTTAGGAAAGAAAGAAGGAAAGACCATGGGCTTAAGCCCATGATCCATAAATATATAAACCCTTAATATCCATTTAATCCTCATTCACACATATTCCATACACCACCCAAAACACGCACTTAAGATTCTCTCTCTAGTTCTCTCTCTCTAAACCGATATCAAGAAGGAAACCGAGAACCGACCCGAGGTAATGATAGTATTTTATTGTTTGAGCTTAAATCCGTTAGATATAATCATGAAACGACGAGCCGACACCGTTAAACCGTTTAAGTCGCAAGATCCGGGTGGATTCGGGTATAAACCGAACCTATGATGAGCTTAGGAGTCACCCTAGCTCAGATCTGGATTGAACGGGACGAAAAACGGTGAAAAACGAGCTAAAACCCGTTTTTTCCGGCGAAATCGCGTTTTTCCGCGGCTTTCCGGCAATGACGGCGCCGGAAAGTGGTACGAGGTTAAGGGGGAATGTCAGGGAATGTTCTGACATTCCTGACCTAACCCTAGTTCGCTAACGGGAATTTAGCGAATTAAGGGTGTTTCGTTAAGTAGATTCGCTAAGGAAAGATAACGAACTAGCCTTAGTTCGTGTCCTGATTCGTTAAGTAGATTCGCTGAGGAAAGATAACGAACTAGCCTTAGTTCGTGTCCTGATTCGTTAAGGAAAAGATAACGAATTAGCCCCCCCCCCAATTTCGTTATAGCCATTCATTAAAGGATATAACGAATTAGAAGGTCCAATTCGTTACTTGAACTGATTCGCTATGTGGACTGGTTCGTACAAGGACGGATTCGTCAGAGGTCCAGTTCGTTAGAGGGTTCAGTTCGTTACAAATGACCAGTTCTCTAAGATAAGTCAATTCGTTAAAGACTGAATAACGAACTAGAAAGTTTAATAAAATGACAGAACAGTCCCTGGACTTAGAAAAAGAATGAATTAATTACAATTCATCCCTTGAACTTTTAAGTAACATATTATTCAATGATTCAAAATGCTAATGGAAAATGTGTTAAGACAGTTAATGGAAATAAAATTTTTCCAAGCTGACCTGGCAGCTCGACCCCAGTCAGGGGCTCTGCCCCTTGGACCCTGCTAGGGGCTGCCGCCCATAGACCCCGCTGCCAGGGGCGCTGCCCCCGGACCCCCATTCGTTGTGGGTTATATAAAGATAGATATACAACATGAGTAGTAGTAGTTAATTGATACATGTAAATATTATACAGTTAGCCGTGCACAGCTCAAGAAGGGAATAACGATTAACGGAGAGCGTAACAGGATTCAGGTGAGTTTCTAGCCCCATTTATGTGTTATGTTTTCGGGGCTGTGTGCATACTCAATATGTTTGTTAATACGCTTATCCTAAGAGATAAGTGTATGTCTTATGTGAATAATGTGAAATGTATGAATGATTGCTTGATGGTACGTGAACGATCTTCGGATATTGCACGTACTGTCGGGTTGTAACGCTATGTATGAGGTAAGTATGATATGTATGCTTATATGTATGAACGTGATAAAGCTAATAAAAGAAGGAAATGATGGCTGTATGGTTGTATGGTTACGAAAAGGGTACCGAGCCCTAATAATGCTCGAGGTATGATGTATGGTTGTATGGGAAGAGGGAATCGAACCCTACTAATATTCGAGAACTAGGGAACCGAACCCTACTAATATTCGAGGAAAGAGGGTACCGAGCCCTAATAATACTCGAGGAAAGAGGGTACCGAGCCCTAATAATACTCGAGGAAGGAGGGTACCGAGCCCTAATAATACTCGAGGAATGTAGGGCGTAATGCTCTTTATAACGTAAGATATGAAAGTAAGTTAATACAAAAGAAAGTATGAAAGTATGAATGAAAGAATATAAGTTTATGTGTATTGTATAATGTATGATTAACTAGAACTCACTCAGCGTAGCTGACTTTTAGTATGCACGCAGGTGAGTAGGATGAGGCTGCTCGCTTGAGGAGACACGTGGCATTGAATAAGAGGCTGGCATCGGAAGACTCAAGACGTTTAAGTTTAATGTTTTGTTTATTTTGAAAGACAAGATGACGCTTTAAGACAAGATGTGTTTTGTTATGAAATGTTTTATGAAAGCTTTTATATTCCGCGAATGTTTTAATCAACTCTGATATTTAGAACTGCGTTTATGAGTAAATCCAACAGGAAAGTAGGGCTACCGGTAACGGGGCCTTACAGTAGGGGTGCAAACAACCAAATGTATCATGTAGCGGGCTGTTGTTGAAGGTGAAAATAATGACAGTTGGGAGTGGTATATAAATCAGCTGAGTAAATGTTTAGAGGTCACAGATGGTGGAAGAGGTTGGACACTTATCTCAGACTAACAGAAGGTAAGTCTATATTATCTTAACTGTCTCAATTACATATATATTCTAACAATTTTAATATGACAGGGAACTGATTAATGCTGTAGATTTGGTGTGGAAGAATGCTGAGCACAGAAACTGTGCAAGGCATATTTATGCAAATTGGAAAAAAGAGTATAAGGGTGAAGAGTATAAGGAGGTTTACTGGATAGCTTGCAGGGCTTATAATGAAGTTGATTACAATGTTTCTATGAAGGATATGTTAGAGTTGTCACCTGATGCAGTTGAAGCTTATGTCAAACAGAACCCTAAATGTTTTTCAAGGTGTTTTCTTGACACTAATACAACGTGTGATGTAATAGTCAACAACATGGCTGAAACCTTTAATGGAACCATAGTTCAGGCAAGATCCAAACATATCATTCACATGTTAGAGGATATAATAGTGTCAGTAATGAGTAGGCTAACTATAAGGTACATTGAAATGTTACAAAAAGATGTTATTGTGTGTCCTAGGGTGCAAAAGAAGCTTGACAAAGAGAAAATTTGGGCCCATAAATGTAAATTATTCCCATCATCGCCTATTGTATTTCAAGTAAGTGATTGGGATGATGTTTCAGTGGATATAGGTAACAAAACATGTACTTGCAAAAGGTGGGAATTATCTGGTATACCATGTAAGCATGTATGTGCAGTGGTAGGTTTTATTAAAAGAAGTTTTGAGGAGTTTATTCATGAAAGTTTCCTTAAGGAACAATACTTGAAGTCTTACCAATTCACAATTCCACCTTTGCCTAGTGAAAAGTATTTGCCAATTGTAGATTACCCCCTTGACCCACCTCCAGTCAAAGCTATGCATGGACGACCAAAGAAAAGACAGAAAAGGCGATCCACATGAAGATCCCAAGAGGCCAGGAAAGTTGACAAAACATGGAGTTCAGATGAAGTGTAGTTGTTTCCAGTCAACATTGCACAACATAAGAAAATGCCCTGATAAGGCTAAGGGCAAATCTATTGATGATGGTGGTGGTTTTAAAAGGTCAAGGGGAAGGCCAAAGGGGAGGTCAACCAAAGCTTCTGAAAAGTCAACTCAAGTTTCCCAAAAGTCACCTCAAGCTGCACAAAAGTCAACTCAAGCTTCCCAAAAGTTATCAGGTTCTAAGAGATCAAGGGAACTGCCAAAAGGAAGGTTCTATAAAGCAAAGCAAAAGTTAACTCAAGCTTCCCAAAAGTCAACTCAAGCTTCCCAGAAACAAACTCAAGCTTCCTAAAAAACAACTCAAGCTGACCATCCAAGTCAACCAACTGCATCTAAAAGGTCAAGGGGAAGAACAAAAGGGAAGGTCAAAGGGAATGATGCTTAATGGTAGAAAGATCTCATATTTTTTTGACTGTTTGATGAATGAAACTTATGGTTTTTGAACCTTTGAATGTATTTTGTTAAATTTAGCTTTTGAACAATATGTATGATGGTAAACTTATTTTGTGTGTTTGATGAAATTGTGCATGTATATCATATTTGTGGTCTCTTATTCATGATGGTAAACTTGTTTGTTTGTTTGTTTAGACAGTTGCAGCATCAATTGCATTGAAATTAGTCATTATGGGCAAGATGGTCATTAGGGGCAAAATGATGCAGCATCAATTGCTTTGAAATTAGTTATTAAGGGCAAAATGGTCTTTTATATGTCAAATAGTGTTGGAGCATCAATTGCAATGAAGTTAGTCATTAGGGGCAAAATGTTCTTTTATGTATCAAATATGTGTAGCAGCCTGTGTTGCAACATATGCTTGGTCACAACATGTGCAGTAGCCTGTGTTGCAACGGATGCTTGGTCACAACATGTGCAGCAGCCTATGTTGCAACAAATGCTTGGTCATAACATGCTTGGTCAAATTACAGCACCCGTTGTATCAAATGGTCATCAACTGCATTTGTTGCAGCATGTATCAATTGGTCATTTGCAACAGAATGTACCACCATATGTTACAGCATCAATTGCATTTGTATAGATATTAGGGGAAAAATGGTCTTTTACATATCAAATAGTGTTGCAACAGATGTTTGGTTAAAATGGCTGCAACATTAAAAATGGTCTTTTATAGATGCAACAGCTGCAGCATCAAAATTGTCTTTTACATAAAATGGTAACATTGGTCATGTTATATAGTCAAATTGCTCATGTATAACAAAGATTAACAATCAACATTCCATAACAAAGATTAACAGCTAACATTCCATTACATAATTAACAACTAACATAACATAACAATGTTCCATACATAACATTACCAACACAGATTCAATAGATTGCCATTAACATAATTAACATTACATATGTAATATCCACCATGTTGCGAGGACAAAGACTACTAAACCTAAAACACATTTATCTTTCCAACTAGACAACTGTTGTTTCAGGTTTCTGTTCTCTTCTTGCAAAATAATATTCCGCAACTTCAAATTCTTTATTTTCATATCTTCAAATTCTTGATCTTTTCTTGCATTGCAGTTGCATAGTCCACGTTGCTTCAAGAATTCATCAATTTCTTTTTTCCACATGAAGAACTTACAGTCAAGTGTAAAGTTGGGACGAATATTTACCAATAGGGCATAGTTTGGATTATTTAAAATCAGTTTTCCTTTATAAAATGAACAATTTCTAACAAACATGTTATAACATAAATAATCCAATATGCATGTTATAGGAAAGATTATTCATAAAAGAAACATTAAACGTTGAGATAAAACCTTTAAATTGTAGGTTTTTCTAATGTATAGCCCAAAAGTTGCTCCATTAACATCGAGTTAATGCTAGAATTATATGTAACTTAATGGGAGGAATGTGGGTAGACACACGTGAAAGTTTTTGTGAAATATTTCTAACACGCACGTCATAAATTAACGTTTAGATAAAGCGTTTTAAGCACATTGCTTATATATATAATAAACCGTATCTAACAAGCATGTTAAATATTAAAACATATGTTGTATACCAATACATGCGGTCTAAACCACAAGTTAAAAAAAATAACCAATTACAAAATTGGTTTTAAATGGATGTTTTTTTATGAACTGTTTCGAACACGAATTTTAGAAAATAGGCGATTACAAAAATCATTAAAAAAATAAATAAGTAAAACCTAACGGTTATCCAAAAACCGTTTCTAACATTATTGTTAGAATACAAACGATTACAAAAATCGTTTCTAAACCAAAAGGGCAATCAAACATTTCGTTATGTAACACGGTATTTTTTTAGAAATATGATTATACTCCAATCTTTTAAAATATCCAAAATCGATGTTGTACTACACATGATAT